>NC_037676.1:18244930-18304398 GCF_003255815.1 Theropithecus gelada
AGGGGGGAGGGGAGGGAGGGGGAGGGGAGGGGAGGGGAGTGGTAGGGGAGGGGAGGGGAAGTAGGAGGAGGGGAGGGGAAGTAGGGGGAGGGGAGGGGAAGTAGGGGGAGGGGAGGGGAGGGAGGGGGAGGGGAGGGGAAGTAGGGGGGAGGGGAGGGAGGGGGAGGGGGTAGGGGAAGGGAGGAGAGGGGAGGGAAATCTAATCACAGCATCAAAAGACAATTCTAGCCAGGTGCAGAGCCTCACGCCTGTAATTCCAGCCAGTTGGGAGGCAGAGGTGGGTGGATTGCTTGAGCTCTGGAATTTGAGACCAGCCTGCCAAACATGGTGAAACCCCATCTCTACAAAAAAATACAAAAATTAGCCGGGTGTTGTGGCACATGCCCCTCATCCCAGCTATTCAGAAGGCTGAGTTGGGGGGACTGCTTGAGCCCAGGAGGTAGAGGCTGAAGTGAGCCGAGATCACACCACTGTACTCCAGCCTGAGCAATAAAGCAAGACGCTATCTCAAGAAACAAAAATCAAGACATTATTTCTATTCTACTTTAGTGCTTAAAGAGTAAAGTGATTTAACTATGACTTCTCACAATGGTAAGAGAACAATGAACTGCAATGAGAGAGTCAGTTGTGTTCTACCCCCTTTGAACCAAGGCTGATGAATTATGAACAAGTCAAGGCCCTTAATGCAACATGACCACGAAACAGCAGTAAGGAGAAGGTACTTGAAACTCAAAGACTAACGTCTCTTCCTCAGGTCATTTGCTGCTTAGCGATCAAGAAGGTAAAAATCATAATCACTAACTTATGCCACAGATAATGGAATGTAAGATTATACCATCCACATACTTTCATTATAAGGGTACTACATACTGGTAAGAATTCAAAAATCTGATAAAGCATGTGAAAAAGTATTAAACTCAATGAATGATCATGGAATTTTCTCCAACTAAATATTTTAAAAAGAAATATAATTAAAGCACAGATCACAACTCCTGTGAAAATGAGCATAGTGAAGTTGAACTGGAGGAACCCTAATGATTCAAATATTAGAAGAAGCTAGAAAGTAAGAATATAAAAACCTGACCAGCATATATTACATCCTTTAACTTTTCCAGAGGGAGAAATAAAACTGACTCCCAAATGTGAAACATGATTATCTATACAATGAAAAACAGTTTTCATGAGATTTTTCCTATATTGTGTTCAAAAATGCAAAAACAGAATGGTAAAAGTCACACAGCATCTCACCATTTCTTTCCTCTAATTGCACCCTCATCTCTGGAGTCACCTCAGGGACACAGGTTGGGGACAGACACTCCTCAGCTTCCTTAGCCACTCATAGCCTCATCTCTGTGTTGCACATACATGCATGGATACACACACGCAACTATATAAAAATAGGCAAACATTTCACAAGAGCCTTCAATTTGCTTTTTTTCTAAATTTAGAATTTAAAAACTAAAAAATTAATAAGTTGAATCCTTAAGTAACATAAGAAGAAAGTATTCTTAAATAATTGATCAATTACTTCATGAGTAAACTCAAACCCAAAGATTCCTAGCTGTATACATCTAAACTGCCAATCTGTTTTATTTTCACTTTTGAGGCCAAGTCTTGCTCTGTTGCACAAGTTGGAATGCAGTGGCATGATCTTGGCTCACTGCAACCTCCACCTCCTGGGTTCAAGCAATTATCCTGCCTCAGCCTCCCAAGTTGCTGGCATTACAGGCAAGCACCACCAGGCCTGGCTGATTTTTGGATTATTAGCAGATGGAGTTTCACCATGTTGCCCAGGCTGGTCTTGAACTCCTGACCTCAGGTGATCCACCAGCCTCCGCCTCCCAAAGTGCTTGGATTACAGGCGTGAGCCACTGCTACCAGCCTGCCAATTTATTTTAAATGGGAAAATGGGATCAATCACTTGGTATTAGGAACACCCTTCTTGAATTACTAGGAAACCTTTGGAAATACTGTAATAATCTATGAATTTCCAGTGATCAAAGTTTTAATTTCTCACCAAAATGCTTCCACAGAAAAACAACTTGTTACAGATGAATCTTTACGGGCTCTCAAACAAATTCTGCATAAAACAAAAAGGTCTCAGATACAGCAGACTTCTTGGAGTCTAGGCATGTGGATTTCATTCAAAAGTGTGTTGATAATTTGCTATTTGGCTTTGAGAATTTAATCATTGAAAATTTACCTCCATTTCCCCAAAAGGAATTTGAGTAGATTTGCAAATGCGAGCACTAGTCCAACCCAGCAGACATGCAACCACAGAGGAGAAAAACCACTACCACCTATGTTTCCGGAAGCAAACAACTTTCTCTTCAATTAATACATGCCCTTGCTTAACACATTTCATTCCGAGATGGAGGACACTATCATAGAACTACAAACATTTATAGCATATGGTTACTCTACCAAACCAAATAAAAACTGTAAACCATTTCTTTTTTTGTTTGGATTTATTTATTATTATTATTATTTTTGAGATGGAGTCTCCCTCTGTTGCCCGGGCTGGAGTACAGTGGCACAACCTCAGCTCACTGCACTATCTCCCTCCCAGGTTCAAGTGATTCTCCTGCTTCAGCCACAGGAGTAGCTGGGATTACAGGTGTCTACCACCATGCCTGACTAATTTGTTTTAGTAGAGATGGGGGTTTCACCATGTTGGCCAGGCTGATCTCCAACTCCTGACCTCCAATAGTCTACTGGCCTTGGCCTCCCAAAGTGCTCGGATTACAGGCATAAGCCACTGTGCCCAGCTGTAAACCTTTTCATTCAAAAGCCATTTCTCATGTTGTGGCACACATTCATTTGCATGCTGAAAATAGGTTATTGCAGCATGAAGGCCCTCCAGATGTTATTCAAACTTACCTTTCAGTTTCATCTCCCAGCCCCTCATCTGCATATCCCTTGCAGTCCTGTGGACAAACAACTCATTGTCCCCACAAGATGCCTCCTTTCCCATTTCTTTTTGATGTTATTATTTCCTCCTGGAATCCTTTAATTATCCCACGTCTACCTACTCCTACCTCCCAAAATTCCTCATTCTGTAGTTCACTGCCATGTCCCCTACTCCCTGCACATTTGCCTGTCCCCAGATCTCATGGAACTTCTTCCTTCTTTAAATCTATAATAAGGCTTTCCTACTCATCTCGGACACTGTTTTTGCAGTTATAATCCCACTTCACAGAGTTCAGGGACTATTTTTAAATGACCTCCACAATCTCCTTCAGTGCCCACTGCAGTACCTTATAACTAGTAGAATCTCGGTAAGTTTTTATGGAATTGAATAATCTGTTACATAAAATCCTGCTTCCTAAAAATCAATCTGTATTCCCTGAATAAAAATTGTACCATTTTAACAGCAGAAGGTTATTGCAGTCAAGTTATACCCTGAACATTTCACTTGAGTTTATTAGCTTTTTAAATATTAATAAGAAAATGTCATTACATGTATGTACATACATACATAATGCCTACATACATACATAAGGTGCTCAAATCACTACCCCTATATATTATTCTTATGCCATCTCTGAAGGGTCAGAAATGACATTTATTTTATATGCAGAAAACCAAGGAGTAACTAATAAGTATGTGATATCAACCTTCAGACTAGAAATGCTTATGCACTATTGAAGACAAAAAAAAAAAAAAAAAAAACCCAGAAAATAGAAACCTTCTCTCAAGCAGCTTGTCATTTGCTTGTAGAAAAAAAGATAACACATGAGACAAGTAGAGCATATGTGCTTAAAGCATTTCTATGGTTTCTGTCCTAAAATAGATTGAGCCAGATTCTACTTGGCTTCCAGCAGAAGTAGCTTTTGGCCCCTTTGGTTCATGTACATTGTAAATATGGCTCCCCTGAAGCTCAGCTCCAAGATCTGCACTGTGTGCTTGCCTACTCCACAAGGGCCATGGGGACTCAAGGGAGGACAAGGCCACAGTAGTCACAGAAGACCTTAAAAGGAAGTCAAGACTCAAACTGGCATCAGACGAAAACAGAATTTGAAATGGTGACCAGGAAAAATACAGCCTAGAAAGGAGACAACAGACGCCAGACGTGGAGAGGGTTATTACCAGCTTTAGCCCAGAGTGGAGGGCATGAAGAGTTAAGTCAACAGACTGGCCTGAAGGGTGTTGGGAAGAGCCAGGGTGGAATGGGAAATAGAAAAGGCAAGGACAGGCTCAAAACCCAGCAGTCAGCCAGGCACAGAACCCATACCAGACCCTGAAGGTTCTAAGATGGCCCTCAACAATATTCTCTACCTGCAACTGGAAGGCTTTGATTCTGCTCTCTTCAATCCTTTATTCAGCCATTCCCTACAGATGAACTAGTTAGGTCTACGGGAGAAATTCACAGGCAACAATGTTGTTCTCAAGCTCTCTCTAATTACAGAAGTAATCCATGTTTATTATGGAAAATATGGAAAACCCAGAAGTAAAATTTAGAAAGTTAATGTCCACCAATGTCATAATCCAGCCACATTTCCTTCACTCATTTATTCACCAAGTACAGTACTTATTAGAATCTGCTATACCCCATATGCTGTTCTAGGCTTCTGGGATACATCAGTGAACAAAACAGACAAAAATCCCTGCCCTCCTGCAACTTATATTCTATTAGGAGAGAAAGATAAAGATCATTGATATAGACAACTAAATGTCAAGTATGTTAAAAGGTAGTAGGGACAAACGAAAGAGTAGAGCAGGGTAAAAGGATTGGAAGTGCCGGGGTGGTGGGGGGAGCTACAAACTTAGGGGATTCAACTCGCTCTAAATTGAGAATATAGATTTACCAAATTGAGACCCTATTGTTTTATTGACTTTTTTCCACTTATTATATAGTGAGTATATCCCCAAGCCATTACATATTCTTTTGCAACATAACTTTTAATGACTGTAGAGAATTCCGTCTCATGAATGTACCATATATGAACCACAATTAACTGTTCTACTCATTTGGGCAATTAGATGCTTTTTTAAAAAGCTATTATAAATAATGCTTCCATTTCCTTAAGAGAAACATCAAGAGGTACATTTACATAGAATTTGGTACAAATAGTGTTAAGGCTTATGATATACTTGAGCTGCATAGGGCATCAATATCTTAAAGCAATGTGCTCAGATTCTTTTTCTCCCTCTCTGTCAAGGTTCCTGCCTCCCACACATGGCAATGTTTTCCATCAAGCTCACGGAACTTCTTCGGCTTTCCCATCTCTCCATCAGCTTCTCTGTATATCCAATACTCTATACATCAGAGAAGAACTCTTCCTTAGACGCCTAACACAACAGTGGGAACACAGAAGAACATGCAATACCCATTAGATTCATAAATGAAAAAAAATAATTGAGTATTCATAAAACACTCTGGCTTCCATACAGCCAGGGAGATGCTTGGCAATGTTTCTCTCCTACCTTTCACTGCAGGGAGTGAGTCATATCTCAGACATATTCAGCATCTCTGTAACAAGACTGCTAAGTAATCCCCTTAATGCCTTTAGGATGCTGGAAACCACCATTCAACCTGGACAGCTAAAGAATATTATTAACTACCTAATGTAAATGCTTAATAGCAGAAAACCCTTGCATTATTTTCCTTCTTTCCAGTCACTTATAGATGAACACTTATATAATGCCTTATACTGGAAAACATAAATGAAAAGCATCTTTTTAATAGTTCATAAACCAACATTCCTAATTAAATTCCAACCATAGCATTATTTAGCTGCTGCTCTTATCAAAAAGAAACTTATTTTTATACTGTCACGTAAAGAGGAAAAAGCCTGAAAATGATTTGTAGAAAAGCTGGCAAACAAGAAAATACTGCCCTCCAGGAAAAAAAAAAAAAGAAAGAAAAGAAAGAAAGAACAGGATACATCAGTTATTTATCACTTGCAGCTGGTTCAGTATGGGTTCATGCTACTGAGTGATAAGAGTTTCATTGTTTAGCCAATGGAAGCCTCTGAGTTGTAAGCAGTCTATTTCACTGCTTCTAAAAGTCTCAACATCCTCCTTCCAAGGCCCACTTTTCAGAGTTTGAAGTGAAATCAAAGAGCCATCTCAAAAGATTTCCTAATTTATAATGTAGCCTTAGAACAAGGGGCAGATGTCCTCTTACACACACCAGTAGTGAGAACACATACCCTGGGGTTACAATTGTCCTTTCTGGGAAGAACCCACACAGCCATTCATCCACTGCAGTAAAAATGGACTCCAATGCAAGGATCAAAGGGGATATGGGACTCAGAGCCTTCACTGGGTTTCCAGGTTTGAGTACTGGTGCTATATAACTACTGCAGCTTCTCAACCAAGTTGGCTGTGCTTCAAAGGCACCGAAAGTGGAGAAGGTGAAGACTCTAGGAACAGCAATGATTGTTTCAACTTGCTCATGCTCAGGGCTTCAGATGCGTGTGACAGCTCTTTACTTTGTCATTCATGATCATGAGATTTGGTCACAGCAAGCAAAGATGGCAGGGATAATGAGACCACAAGATGGCAGGGATAATGAGACCAAAGTTGCTATGTACAACGTGGTCTCAGCTGGCTTCCACACTGTTACACACCACTGTTGTCTGTCTTCAAGACGCACCACAGGAGAAAAGAGTGAAAGTCACGTATATTTCCATCTGTGATTCCCATAGCTACCTTGAGAAATGATCTGCTGGGAACCAAGCAACCCAGTCCCAGTATGTAAGAGGTAGAAATGAATTCGTCTGCTTCCACTATGTGCTAATGTTCCATACCCCAAAGATGGGCATGTGGATGTCAACCTCTTAGCACACCTGTTACCATACTAATTTCTGTAGCATTCTATTGAAAGAGTTTAAAACAAAATAGAAATTAATGCATCAAATTCCTTTTTGCAAAGAAGTACTTGTTTGTCTTTTGGTGCACTCAATAAATATTTATCAATCAATAAATATTTATTGAGTGCCTATCCTGTTCCAGGCACTCTTCTAGGCACCCAAAATACATTACGGAAAAGACAAATGCAGAGAGCTCGTCATCTAAGAGCTTAAGGGCAGAAGGCACACAGATATCTAAGAAGTCAGGTCTGGTTGGGCAGTGGCTCACGCCTGTAAACCCAACACTTTGGGAGGCCAAGGCAGGCAGATCACTTAAGGTCAGGACTTCAAGACCAGCCTGGCCAACATGGCAAAACCATGCCTTCACTAAAAATACAAAAAATAATTAGCCAGGTGTGGTGGTGGACACCTGTAGTCACAGCTACTCAGGAGGCTGAGGCAGGAGAACTGTTTGAACCTGGGAGGTGGAGGTTGCAGTGGGCCAAGATAGTGCCACTGCACTCCAGCCTGGGTCACAAAGTGTGACGCTGTCTCAAAATAAAAAAAAAAAAAATCTTAAGTGAGATCTGATGAATGCAGTGAATAATGCACAGTATGAGGGGATCAAGAGGAATGGAGGTGATATCTGAGCAGAGATCAGAAGATGAGTGACAGATAACCCTGCAGATATCGGGGGATAGAAGGAAGAAGGACAAAGACCCTGAGGCAGAAGAATGTCCGATTCAAAGGTGAAGGTGACTGCAGGAGCTGGGTGGTTAGAGCCAGAGGAGGGAGAAGAGCAGTGGGAAAAGGCAGGAATGGGCAGTAGGGAGAGATGACCCTGCCATCTGAGAAGTCACTCCAGGGCCCGAGCCTTTATCCGCAGTGGAATAGGTAAGCAGTGATTGGTGGAGGGTAGGGGGGTGAAATAAAGCTTGACAGAATCTAACTTACCACAAGGTGAAGAATAGACTGAAGGGAAATAATTGGGAGCAGGGAGGCAGTTAGGAGGCAGTCATGGCTCTGTATGTGAGAAATGATCTCCCGGAAACAGGAAGAAGTTGTCTGGTTGTCAATGTATTTTGGAAAAAGAAAATCACAATTAGCTAATGGCTTGGATTTGGGTATGAGAATGAGAGGGGCCTTGGATGAATGCAGAGTTTCTGGCCTGAGCAATGGAAGGAGGGCATTGCCCATCTTGAAGCAGGGGAAGACCAAGGGAGGAGGTCAAGAATCCATTTTAGACTCAAAGTTGAGATGCCCAATTGACATCTAGATGAAGATACTGAGTTCTGGGAAGAAATTCAGGCAAGAAATACAAGTCTGGTGAGAGGTCCAGGCACCAGAGATAAATCTGAGAGTTGCCGCAGGGTATTTAAAGTCATGGAGCTATCGTGATAAGTGCCCAGGACAGCCATTCTTCCTCTGATTACAACTAGAAATTCTCAAAATACAAACAGCAACTACCTGAGAACTAGGAAAACAAAACAAAACAAAGGCAGATAGTAGAGATGAGTCAAATGTTGGCAAAGTCACCTACAAAGGGGTTAATTTCATTCCCCCACTTTCCCTGCTCCTACTTCTCTAACGGTTTTGCCCCAAGGGTGGGCACCAGTCACAGAGGCCTACAGTCAGATAAATCTTACAGAAACCTAAGAGGAAAAGAGATTCTTATGAATCAGAAAATGAGTGGAACCACAGAGAGGAGAGCATTAGAGAGACAGATTCTCTAATTCTTCTCACCCCCAACCCCGCCCCCCACCCCGAGACGGAGCCTCCTCTGTCACCCAGGCTGGAGTGAGTGCAGTGACGATCTCGGCTCAATACAACCTCCACCTCCCAGGCTGAAGTGATTCTCCCGCCTCAGCCTCCTGGGTAGCTGGGATTATAGGTGCACACTCCCATGCCCAGCTAATTTTTGTATTTTTAGTAGAGACAGGTTTCACCATGTTGGCCAGGCTGGTCTCGAACTCCTGACATCATGATCCACC
Organism: Theropithecus gelada; assembly: GCF_003255815.1. Taxonomy (NCBI): domain Eukaryota; kingdom Metazoa; phylum Chordata; class Mammalia; order Primates; family Cercopithecidae; genus Theropithecus; species Theropithecus gelada. Next base: position 18,253,719 of record NC_037676.1, read on the forward strand.
CACCTCTGCCTCCCAAAGTGCTAAGATTACAAGCATGAGCCACCACTCCCTGCCCCATAATTCTATATATGAACCCCCACCCCACTCTGCCCAAGGTCTTAGTTTCATCCAAGTTGCACGCGGGGCGGGCAAGACACATTCAAAGCGATACAACAGAGACCTGAGGACTGAACCAAGATTCACACCAGGGCCTAAAACTCAGAGTAATCCTTGGTGATACAAGTTCAGGACAGACCCAAAGTGGAAAGCCAGGGCTTTACAAATGTCAACTCACACTGGAAACACCACCCATAGAGAACAAGAAATAACTGCTTGCAGCCTGAACCTAACCACAGTGGATGGTGGTTGTCTCATTTAAAAAAAAAAAAAAAAACTCCTAGATTACAAAATGACGCAGAGCTTACACAAGATAACATTCACAATGTTCAGGACAATGCACAATTACTTAAGGTATAAATAACTAGAGAAATGTCGCCAGTTTCCAATGGAAAAGATAATCAACAGATGCCAACTCCAATATGACCCAGATGTTAGAATTATCAAGCAAAGGCTTTAGAGCAACTATTTTAGCTATGTTCCATAAGGCAAATGCTCTTGAAATAAATGGAAAGCTGGGCATTCGTGGCAGGGAAATAGGAACTATAAAAAAGAACCCAATGGAAATTATAGAACTGAAAACCAGAATATCTGAAATCCAAAATTCACAGAATTGTCTTGTAGCAGAATGGAGATAACAGTCAAGAAAAGTCAGTACTTGAACGTCAACAGAAATCATTCTATCTGAAGAACAAGGAATAAAGACTCAAAGATTATAATAAATTCAGCCTCAGTAACTTGTGGAGCAATATCAAAAGATGTAATACATGCTGTGTAATGTAAGAAACAACAGAGGAAGAAATAAAGACCAAAAACAAACATTTGCAGAAACAGTCATGGAACTTGGTGAGAACACCTGTAAACTAAGCAAGAGGAGGAAAGAAAAGCCCCAGCAACTGAGCAAATTTTTTCTACTGTTTAGACATTGGCAAGAGGAAGAGAAACCATCAACCCAGACAGGATTGGAAGGATCTTTCAGGAAGACAACTGGGAGGCTCGGTACTAGAACCAAAGAAAGAAAATCAAGAAGAAAGGAGTGAGCCATCATGTCCAACGCTACTGATAAATCAAGTCCCATTAGAACTGAGAGCAACCAACTGTTGGGTTTGACAATAAAGAGTTATTAATAGCATTGACAAGACCAGTCTGGTAGAGGACTAGAGACAAAAGTCATACTAAAGAGGATCAAGAAAGGAAAGGAGAGGGAGTGTAGAAAATTATTTCAGTAAAAGGGAAGAGAGAATGGAGCAGAAACTAAACAGAGGTGGGTTTGAGAATGCTTTTTTCTTTTTTTTCTCCTGAGACAGAGTCTCACTCCGTCACCCAGGATGGAATGCAGTGTTATGATCTCTACTCACTGCAACCTTGACTTTTCAGGCTCAAGTGATCCTCCCACCTCAGTCTCCTGAGTAGCTGGGACTACAGGCATGCACCACCATGCCTGGCTAATTTTTTATATTTTTTGTAGAGATGGGGTTTTGCCATGTTGGCCAGGCTGGTCTCGATCTCCTGACCTCAAGTGATCCTCCCACCTTGGCTTCCTAAAGTGCTGGGATTACAGGTGTGAGCCACCACGCCCAGCTGAGAGTGCATTTTGTAAGATGAAAGATATCTCTGTATGCTGATGAGATGACACAGTAGAAAAGAAAAACTAATGGTACCAGGACAGATGGACCAACATGAGAGCCATGACCTTGAGTAAGTGAGAAGGACAGGAGCTAGCACACAAAAAGGGCAGGCCTTTGGCATGTGTAGCACTGGAGTATGCACATTTTAGCTAGAAGGAAATCAGTCTATCAGTTCAGATGTGGATAGGTTTGTAAATTTAGTACTGAATGCAAATACTGTCTTCACAATGTTTGTTTGTTTTGTTTTGTTTTGTTTTTGAGACGGAGTCTCGCTCTATCACCCAGGCTGGGGTGGCTGGATCTCAGCTTACTGCAAGCTCCGCCTCCCGGGTTCTCGCCATTCTCCTGCCTCAGCCTCCCGAGTAGCTGGGACTATAGGCGCCCGCCACCTTGCCCGGCTAGTTTTTTGTATTTTTTAGTAGAGACGGGGTTTCACCGTGTTAGCCAGGATGGTCTCGATCTCCTGACCTCGTGATCCGCCCGTCTTGGCCTCCCCAAGTGCTAGGATTACAGGCTTGAGCCACCGCGCCCGGCCCCACAATGTTTTTACTTCAGTGAAGTAAGAAGCCAGGTCACCAGCTGATATTAAGGAAAAGTGAGATGTTGAAGGTTGAGGAGAAAGGAAAAGTCATTGTGAAAAGCCAGAGAGTTTCTGGACCACTAGGGAAATGGGTAATGCAGAAATTCAGCAGGGGCATAGGCAGGATTCCTTTTAGCGAACGCTGAAGGTCACAGATGACTTCCATTTTCAAATTGTCTGAAAAACAATTAGAAGACTGTTTTTCAATAAAACAATTACTGGCCAACATAGTGAAACCCCAACTCTGCTAAAATACAAAAAATTAGCTGGGTGTGGTAGTGGGCACCTGTAATCCCAGCTACTTGGGAGGCTGACGTGGGAGAATCGCTTGAGCCCAGGAGGCAGAAGTTGCAGTGAGTAGAATCGTGCCACTGCATTCTAGCCTAGGCTACCCTGAGACTCTTATCTCCAAAATAAAAATGCATGTGATAAAATGATTACCCCACTAAATGCCACTTAGTCATACTATAAATACATTTCCTAAATCGTTTCCTCAGGGACTAATCCCAAGTTTTAGGGAATCACTACTAACCTTAACATCCAGCATTCCAGGGCAAAAAGGCCTAACAAGAGGTATCGAGACCCTTTAGAATTAGTGTGTAATACTGAAACCTAACAAACAGGCCAAGTTTTCGGATTGGGACTCCAGACTGAGAATTCTTCAAATAACCAATGACAGAGTACAAAAAAGATTCCAGGAAAATCAGGAAGGGTAACTATTACGGAAAACTCGGGCTCATTTTGTCCTCATAGCTAAGCAATTACTGATTGCCTTTGACGTAAATGCAAGTCAGGCACGTGATAGGAAATGTAAATAGGCTCCAGGAATGTCCCTGTGTCCCCAGCTCATTAAGCAGAGAAGAAAGTCCAAGACAAACGGTGTAAAGGGAAATGTCAACAATAAAGTCATCACTGGTGGGACCTCAAGGCAGCAGAGAGGAATCACAACTAGATCCTGCAATATAACAAATCAAAATCTTAGGAATCTTTTTTACAAAGCAGAAATTCTGTATGTTTTGACCCATGAAGGGGAGAGCTTTGGCATACGAAACAGATCCCTCTGGAGTAATCGGAAGTATGTCCAAATGAGGGGGGAGGCATCCAAAAGGACAGGAAGAGCCGGTAAGTGACACCAATCAGGGAAGACCAGGAAGCTCTCATTATAATGACAATAACTACAACAATAATAGAAACCAATACAATTAGTGATTACTCACTAACGGCCATCCCCTGTGCTGGGAGCTAGAGTCTCCTCTCACATCAAGTAATCCTGACATAAAGATTAAGTAGGAGGTATTATTATCCCTATTCTGTGGATAAGGAAACAGTCTTACAAACATTATGCAATCAAAACTGTAGAAAATTTTCATAACGTCTTGAAAAACTTTCATAATTAGTTTATGTACATGAACTCTTCTTAAAGGTAAGGAAATTCAAGACAGCAGCAAAGCTGTAAGAAACTTCCTCTCAGGTGCGGTGGCTCACACCTGTAATCCCAGCACTTTGGGAGGCCGAGGCACGTGGATCGCTTGATCTCAGGAGTTCGAGGCCAGCCTGAGCAACATGGTAAAACCCCATCTCTACAAACAAAATACAAAAATCAGTGGGGTGTGGTGATGTGCACCTGTAGTCCTAGCTACTTGGGAGGCTGAGATGGGAGAACTGGCTTGAGCTCAGGGAGGTCGAGGCTACAATGAGCCATGATTGTGCCACTGTACTCCAGCCTGGGCAACAGAGGGAGATCCCACCTCAAAAAAAAAAAAAAAAAAAAAACACACACACACACACACTCACACACACACAAAATAAAGAATTCCAACAATTTAACCCATATACAGATCAATCTCATTTTAAGGTACTGACACAGGATGCTGACAATGCTGATCAAATACCCCTGTAGCCACCTTTAGAAAGCTAGGATACCCTCTATTCTTCAAATAGCCTTTCATTCTGTGCACACAGGAAGGTCCAGCACCACCTGCTGTGACTCAAGGCAGTCATGTACCATCAATATGTGCCAACTACCCACAAACAGGTGCAGGTGCCCAAACTCCTTGGGTTATGAAAACGCCACTCTTAGGTTCTGACGTACAAGAGGTTGGAAGAGGAAGCCCGAGTCCCAGAAAGACTTTACCTTTGGCTTTACAGAAATAACTTCGCACTCTCTGATCTCAATTTCCTACGCTATAAAAACGAGGAATGTGCACTCAATTCATAGACCTTCCGAGCTGGAAGGGGGCCTACATCCCGGCTTAGAGTAGATTCAATTCATTTACAGGTTCTCATGGACACAGCACCCTTCCAGTGGCAGAATTCTAAAAATAGCCATAACACATTTTAGTTCTGAAAGTTTACTTACAAATTAGTTGCTTGAAATTGGAAATACACTTCCCCACAGGAATAATGTTATTATAGATTTCTATGTCAATCTCCAAAAGCCTATTTCACTTATAAACTACCTAAATATAGTATACTTGGCTCCCTGTATCCATGGGCTCTCCATCCATGGACTCAACCACAGATCAAAAATATTTGGAAAAATTAAAATGAAAAATAGTGCAAATATAGGCCTGGAATGGTGGCTCATGTCTGTAATTCCAGCACGCTGGAAGGCCGAGGCAGGTGGATGACCTGAGGTCAGGAGTTCAAGACCAGCTTGGCCAACATGGCAAAACCCTGTCTGTACTAAAAATACAACAACTAGCCAGGTGTGGTGGCATGTGCCTGTAATCCCAGCAACCTGGGAGACTGACGCAGGAGAATTACATGAACCCAGGAGATGGAGGTTGCAGTCAGCAGAGATCACACCACTGCACTCCAGCCTGGGCAACAAAGCAAGAATCTGTACCCTGCTCCCCCACCCCCCAAAAAAGAGAGGATAGTGCAAATTTAAAATATAGTATAACAACTATTTACATAGCTCTTACAGTGCATTAGGTATTACAAGTAATCTAAGAGACGATTTAAAGTGGTCATGTGTCACCGAATGACTGTGATACGGTCTGAGAAATGTATCATTATGCAATTTCATCACTGTGTGATCAGAAAGCACTCACACAAACCTACATGGTATTCGATTTTTATTGATGTATATTTTTTCATGTGGAAAAACAAATATCATCCCAGCACCATTACTGAATATCAACCATTCTTCCTACTTGATCTGCAACTCCACTCTCTAGTGCCATGTCAGGTTTCTATGCATGCCCCATTATCTTATGGGACCACAGCCTTGTGTATATGGTCCATTGTTGATGAAAACTGCTATTTCATTGTTGATGAAAACTGTATAGACTGTACACAAGAGGACATGTGTAGGTTACATGCAAATACTACTCCACGTTATAGGAGAGACTTGAGCATCCAGATTTCAGTATTCACAAAACTCCTGGAACCAATCCCCTGATGATACGAAGGGACGACCTTACTCCTATAACAGCGTCCTAGAAGCTCATTGGGATGCTAGGAAAGCATGTCCCACCTCCCTGCAGAGCCCCCACTGCCCCGCCAACTCACCAAGACCAAGCAGTGGGAAGAAATTCACAGCAAGGAAAGGAACCTAAAGAAAGAATGGAAACAGTATTCCTGCCTTCTGGGCAGGAATTGAATGGGTCCAAGAGGTTGATGCAGAGAATGAGAAGCAGACCAGCAGATCCACAAAAGCAGCGGGAGAGAGAGGCAAAAGGGAAATGGTGCATCTGTCCTTCATGCCCCCATCCCCATTGCTGGCTCCATCACAGCAGACTTCTGTCACCACCAGCACAACATTAAAAGAACTGGGGACCTAGGGACCTGGGAGGAGAGAGGTCAGAGCAGGTTTAAGACAAGTCTCCTGGGTCTGCATCAGGTAAGTGGTACATCTGCAGGCCTACTGCCCAAATCCAGAAGTAACAAATGGACGTTTCTAAAACCATCATTTGGTATGTCCAAGGGTTCCTACGCTTGAAGTGCCTAACCTCTGCCCTTCCAGCACCTCATCTGGCCTGGATGTGGCTCCAAGTTCCCCCTTGCTTCCTCAACTCCTCCCGTCTCTGTCCCCTGCCCTGGGAATGTCAGGCTGAGCCAGAGTCTGGGCCCATGCCCTGGGCACCATGCTCAGAAGGCACTGCTCATACCTTCTCTAGCCACATCATGTCATGAGGCAGAGTTCACAGGGCCCCTAAGACATGCCCACCTGGACACCACTCCACCTTCTGGGTCACACTCCAGGTCTCCCTGGGGCCTTCTGCTTTACCTGTCCACGTCCATTTTCTGAAAGGTGAAGCACTTCACCAGTCTGCACAGGAGAGGTTGTCTGCAGGGGTGTAGACAGACTTGGGACCTGTGGCCAGGGATGTCTACCTGTACTGTAGAAAGATTTTGGCAAAGAAACTTGAGGAGTGTGAGAATTCTCCATTGGAGTCTGGCTTCCAGGCTGTTGGGAAGGTTGTGTTTATTTACCAAGATGGCAGCACAGGACGTGATTTTGAGAGATCTTGACTTAGAACTTGGAAACAGCTACTTAGACACATGGAATGTGAGCCTCTGTTTGTACTCCTGCCCCGGATCCAGCAAGTGTGAGGAGCGGGCCTGTCTCTCCTCTCCCTGCTTTGGGCCACTAGGCAATGTGCCCAGAAGGTCTAATCAGAGTGTTTGCTAATGAGTTCGCAAGCTCACTGACTTCCCTTCCCAGGGCTCTTCTTAATTAGAAATAAAACAGCTCCCAGCACTCCCCAAACAGAAAGTTCCCGCAAATTTCACACCCAATAAAGGCAACTTGCCTCTGCCACTCACCCACACATGAGATAAAAAAGAGGACGCCCGTCGTCACCCCTGCCCAGCGACTTAGGGTCTTTCCCGGTCTTTGTTTTCAGTACTCTACTCCCACGGTTTCCACCTAAGGAGAGCACTCACTGATGTACACTGGGACTTCAGAGCCCACAGATTGTGTAAAATATTCAGGAAACAACAGTCAAAGCCACAAGGAAGGCACTGACGCAAGTCTTGGGTTACTCACCTCTGTGTGATCCGGGGCCACACCACCGCACAGCCTGAGCAAGGCTGCGGATCCCGGGACAAGCCCGTCTGCCGAAGTTTGAGGTCTGGTTTTAAGCAGCCCTTCCGGCCAGCACAGATAACACTATCCTTTTCTGCATTCAGAGCCAGTACACTGCAGTCAGCAGCCCTCATCGGTCCAACCGCAGACCACTGTCAAGCAACCCCATGACCATTTGTGAAATCCCAAGTACCTATGCTTATCCATTGCTAGTTCAGTTTGCTGCATTCCTTCATACACTGAAGAGCAGGTAGAACGAGTTCACCCTGAATACAGCATCCCTTTAAATGACCCTGGGGACCGTGATTTGCCACTGCCAGACAGGATGGACAGGGGAACAGATAGGCAGCTATGTGCGATCACAGGACATAATGGAATGAAATGTCAGATCAGGGATAGGATTTGATCTGTGCTGCAGTTCAATCTGTGCTACAGAATTCACACTTGGTCAGCCTTTTCCACGATGTGGAAAATTCTACAAGGTCTGTGCGGCGTCACCTTTCCTCTACTTTGCTCAGCCACGATCACTGTGATTGGGAAGCCCGCCCGTCGCCACATGACCCTTGCCACTTCCCACAGCCTGGGGGCCAGTTGTCATGGTATTTTATCAGGATCTTGGTCATCAGAAAAGACTCTAAAAATGGGTTTCAGAAAGCAGAAGCAAGGTAATAAAGCTCTGAAAATTGAAAGAATTACTAAGCGTTTGGTAAGCTGTCAAGTTCTAGGCAGAGCTTGCAGTGAGCTGAGATCCGGCCACTGCACTCCACCCCAGGCGACAGAGCGAGACTCCGTCTCAAAAAAAAAAAAAAAAAAAAAAAAAAAAATAGCCTTTCTACACACCAACAGCAGCCAGTTAGAAAAGATGGTGGAAGAGGGCTCTACAGCCCCTTTTGTAACAGATATTAAAAATAACTACCTAGAACTGATTAAAAAATTTGCCAAAAACACATAAAAACATACCAAGCACATGAAAGGAAAATGGAATAGACAGACCATATACCTGGAAAGCAATTTATTATATAGATCTGGAGTCTTTCAAAATTAATCTAAAATGAATATTATTCTAAGTCCCAAAAGGCTTTTTTCTACAGCTTGGCAAAAATGATTCTTAAGCTTTCATAGAGTAATAAATGTAAGAAAAGTCAAGAAAGTATTATTTTTTTTTTAAGGAAAAGCTTTTGAGGGAGAGATGGCAATACCACATTCTACCAAATATGAAAATACATAGTAAGGCCAGGTGTGGTGGCTCACGCCTGTAATCCCAGCACTTTAGGAAGCCGAGGCAAGTGGATCACCTGAGGTCAGGAGTTCAAAACCAACATCCACAGCATGGTGAAACCACATCTGTACCAAAATTATAAAAATTAGCCAGGTACGGTGGTGCATGCCTTCAATTCCAGCCACGAAGGAGGCTGAGGCAGGAGAATCGTGTGAGCCTGGGAGGCGGAGATTGCACTGAGCAGAGATAGTGCCATTGCACTCTAGTCCAGCCAAGAGAACTTGACTCCATCTCAAAAAAAATAAAAAAAATACATAATAAAGCTCAATGATTCAGTAATAACCTAGCAACAGATAGGCAGATCAATGCAAGAGAACAGAAAATCCTGAAACAGATCTAAGAATAAATAATTTAATATATGGTAAAGCTGGCATTTCGAATCAGTGGGAAAAGGTACATTCATTGACTAAGGTATTGAAGCAATGGGTTAAGATTTGTAAAATAATTCTATCTCTGCTCCAAAACATTCACCAAATGAGACTGCAGACCTAATAAAAATAAACATAAGATTATGAGAATAAAATACAAGTATTTATAGTATCTTGCAGTGGGATAGGAATTGTCTCACTCCTGCTGGGGTAACTCCCCGTAACACCAGGGCTCTCAGTTCCAAAGAGAAAAACTAAAGAGATGCCTCCTCCCCTCCCCACTCCCCTGGGACCCAGGGTTTGCTCCCTGAAGGTATCCAGCCACCCCACCTCCCACTCCTCCTGGGAGGCTGAAGAAGCTTAAACAGCAGGGCCCCTCCCTGTACTGCCCCTGGGAATGCAGAGTTCTGGAGAGGGAGGAAAAGCCAGGTTTGGATCAGGAAGCCTCTCCATGTAAGCCTTTCTGGCCAACTGCCTGAAAAGAGTTCAGAAGAAAAAAAGAACCTGAATCTCCACAGTGTCAGTCATTTTGTTCACTTTTCTCATTCTAAGTAAATATTTACTTTGGCACCTAATTTCATCCATGTTATATGCTTTCTTTTAAAAAAAACTGTCAATTTCACGCTCCTCAAAACCTGGATCCATCCCTGTTCCCACACTATCTGCTGTAACAGTGCCCACAGATTCTGCCATCAATCTCTCTTGCTAAGTTCTCATTAAATAACTATACATTTGTAACAGGTGCATTTATGACTACGGTAAAGAGTACAAACTTCAAAATTTAAACTTGGGACAGCATGATGAGATCAGGTATGCAAAAATGCTAAGAACAGTACTCAACACATGGCAATAAAAACTCTAACAGAAAGAAGGCATGAACAAATATGTTAAAGTGCTTATTCCCAGTGGGCAAGATAATGGGAGTCTTTTCTTCACTTCTTATTTCTATTTTCTAACTTACCAGCAATGAGCACATAAGGCAGGTATGTCCCTTCAGCCCAGGAGTTTGACACCAGTCTGGGCAACATGGCAAAACCCTGTCTCTACGAAAATGAGCTGGGTGTGGTGGCATGTGCCTGCAGTCCCAGCTAATCAGGAGGATGAGATGGGAGGATTGCTAGAGGCTGCACTGAGTCACGATTTCAACACTGCACTCCAGCCTGGGAGACAGAGCATGACCCTGCCTCGAAGACAAGACAAGAAACAAATAAAACAAAAAAATTATTTGAGGATGCTCCTAATTAGCATTAACTAGTTTTTAAATTAGTGTTACATGGTTCTTTAAAAGGAACAGTTTCAAAGTACAGTGCCCTGAACCATCAACTTTAATATGATTTTGAGAGCTGGGTTCTCATGCTGTTATGGGCTGAAGGTGCCCCTGATGGATTCAGACGAGATGGAAGGATGGTCCCTCCCTCAGTACAGATCCTGCTTCTAGGTCATCATTCATTTTCTGACTCTGGCAGGCAGGTATTTCAAGGAACGGCATTTTGCTACCAGGCTAACCTCGACATACCAACGAGAAGGAGTGCGTAGAGATGGTTTCGGAGTCAGGAGGCTTGAGTTAAAATTCTGCTTCTGCTAGTTAACAGCCATACAACCTCGGGCAAATGACTTGACTTCATTGAGGCCATCCGATCACCTTGTAAAACTTGGGTAGTGCTATCCACCCACACTCATGTATGGAAACAATCGCATACACACACACTCTTGGTGGACCGTGACGTGTTCCTCAAGCAGGAAGGTTACAGCGATAGCTGCCCTTACAGAAATGACTACACGGACCAGTCAAGAACACAATTAATTCTTTTTCTCCAGTGAATCGACCTTGGCTGATGGAGATATAACTTCAGGGTTCTGCTTTGCCCTCCAGCCAGGGGACTGACAAGGACACGCCAAAAGCAGAGCCAAAGAGTCAGAAACAAATGGCCATGCAGGGGGCACACAGGGTGGTCTCCGTGTCAGCCAGGATTCTTGATAACAAGGGATGGACTCAACATTTACCAACTTAGAAAACACTAGAAGAATAGCAAAAACTCACTCTTACTTTATCCACAGGAGACAGCATTCAGGGGGTTCAAGGAAACCCACCAGGTCTCAGGACCAACAGGAGTCTTGCTGCCACAGCCACCAACACAGTCTAATAGGCTTTCCTCTTTGCACTGCTCACTCCAGGTTCAAAGTTCCAGGGAAATGCACCCAGCTGGCTGTCCTGGGAGGTATGTCTGTGCCTAGCCAGAGCCAATACCTGTCTCCCACCAAGACTACCCATAGAAGGCAAGTCCCAGGAACTGAAATAATAGCAAACCAAAAACAAACTCCACTGTGCATAAACATTGGCCGCATGGAACTTCAATTCCTCGGCAGATTGGAGCTTTTCACCACTTCTCCCTTGTGCCTAGGTAGGATAAAAGAACACAAGCTGGACAGGGAGGGAACACTCAGAAATTTAACAACCTCCGAAGGGAACATTCAAAAATATAACAACCCCAGAGAGGGATACCATCCACCCTGTAACTGCCCTGGGAAAGTAACAGGTGATGTCACGGAGTCATCACGGTTGCCGGACTAGAGATAGGACTTCCGGCGGGTCACATCTCTCTCCCTTCTCTGACTCCATGGCCAACAGTTTAACGTAACATCTCCCTCTCAAACTTGGCACAGAGCTTTCCATCAGGATAAAATCATACAGAATACAAAACCCCATATGCTAGGAAACGCAAGCAACAGAGATCTGTTTTTCAAAATGCCCTATATAACTTCAATGTTATGATTGTGGTTTGGATCTATTCACGGTCTTGAGGCCTGTTTGCATTAAGAACTGCAAAAAAATGTGCACAGTATGACAGTGTATTTGTGGTATTTGTTCTACCAGAATGCAGCCAATACATCATTGAGGCCTCGAAACCACCAATAAGCTTTTACTCTAGTTGGGTATCCTACCCAACCTCTGACAGATTCCTCAGCAAGACATTTAACAATCAATCTCTATCTATGATCACTTAAACAGACACACTTCCTCTGCTAGGTAGAAAAACTGAGGTAATCAATGTCTCATCCTCTGACCCTATCAGAGGTTTTGCTTCAGAAAAAGAGTATAGCTGCTCCAAAAGAGATATCTCACTAAAATATATACATGAATATCACAAAAATCTCAGTGTACATTGCTGTACAGACATGATGCAAATTACTAAAAAAAATGAAATGAACTACAATGGAAGTTATTTTCATATAGAAGTTAATTAGCACAAACTATAAACTGGATTATGTTACTCTCTCCATATTGTATGCCTCGGGCCATTACCATACTAATATGATTAATTCCTGAAATATCAACCATCTCTCATGTGTCAGAGAAAATTTGACTTTTAAAGACATGCAGCTCCAGAAATGAAATTCCACACCCCTATTATCAACTTTAGTCTTTACTGGTCTTTACTCTTTAGAAAGAAAAAGACTACATAAAGATAGTACTATTATTACTGTGTCTATTACAACTGTAGATCATGAAGCAAAAATTATTGCAATTTTTCAATGCCTGACACTTCCAGGCCAATTTCTTGGAGAAGTCAATAAATGGAAAAGTGACTGAAGCAGATACTATATGACCCTCAGAGGAAAAAGAATCAAGTTTCTGATAAAACGTAAACAGCCACACTGACCTACAGGACGACTAATAATCAAGTTTCTCACATCCGTGTTGTGGTTTGCAAGGTACAATTCACCGTTTAGAAAGGGCTTTACAGGAGTCATCAATCTCACAGCCCTCATCTCAGAACATCCCTCTGAAGTAGGCGTTCATTTCCCATTTTACACATGGCCAGTCGACACCCCCAGAGTGAACAACTCACTGACTAAATCAATGTTTGGTCCCTGGAGACATCAGTGGGGCCTTCTGAAGCCCTGTGTCTTCCTATGGGCTGCTTTCTTCAAGGGGTAATTTAGGGAAATAGCTCGAGTTGATTGGTGACCATCTTCGAGGATCAGGGTGAGGAGAACAATTCGTACCTATAGGGACGTCACCAGGGTTGCTGCAGCATCCATCCACATGGGAGACTGATTTTGTAAAAAAGTCTCCTTGGTCTAATGTAAAACAAAATGGTAGATGAGGGGCCACACCCTGAAGGGGAAGGAAAGGGGTCACACAGGTGGTGGGCAACTGCTAAGCGACATTTTTGTACAGGTGGAATTCCTTTGTTCTAAAGCAAATGTTTAACCAGTGTCCGTTGTATATGTGCTGTGCCACGACCCCTGCACTTAAAACCTAGAAATCATGTCACATGCATGATAGAAACAATGCCACCTTATACTTTATATTGGCTCCTTCCCTTCACCCTATTCTGTCATCTTTATTTAAAAAAAAAAGAAAAAGAAAAAGCTGATAAAATAGAAAAGAATATGAAAGCTCTCTCAGCCCACTGTATCCCTCTCCCTTGTCTCAGCTAAGCATTCTGAGAACATCGTCTACACCTGCTGCTTCCACATCATCATCTCCCAATTGTTCCCAGTAGTCTGACTTCCATTCCTACCATCCCAACAGAACTGCCCTTGCCAAGCTCCTCCACATCCACCATGGTCCGAAGATAATGAACACTGCTCATTGATTCCTATCTGGACGTGCAGTCATGCGTGTCCATGTAATTATGGATAACAGAGTGGTCTCACCTTAGCAACAAGTGATCAATCTTTCATTTAGAAGCCACAGTTTGGCTAGGGTAAATGTTAATGAAAGGCTTCTAATGGAGTATGGCAGTTTTAAAACATAACAAAATATTTTATTCACCTCTTAATCTATTCTCCTATTGCCCCCTCTGCTGCAATCTGGGCCAACGAGTAGAGCACAGCAGAAGCGATGCCATGTGCCTTCCAAGACTAAGTCATAAAAGACTGTATTATAGTTCTCCACCTGGTTCTGGAACAATCCCTCTTAGAACCCAGCTACCATGGTCTGACCAATTCCAGGCAGCCCATGAAGTCTCCTACATGAAGAGGGCCATTTGGAGAGGAACCAGGACCCCAGCCCTGGACCCCAACTGAGCTCCAGTCAACAGCCTTTTGAGAAGCCATCTTGGAAGTGGATTCTCCAGCCCCCTGAACGGTCCCAGCTGACACCGCATGGAACGCAAACCTTCCATACCAAGCCATGCCCAAGTTGCCTATTTCTGAACTCAATACCTGACTGTCGTTTTGAGCCACTGTTTTGAAGAGGTTTGCTATACAGCAATAAACAACTGATATACAGGAGTATAAAAGATTCTGGCTTCTGCTTAAAAATTCTACGAGAAAGATGGTGAGAATTTTCTACATAGTAAACTGTTAAGATTTATAGGAGGCCATTCATTTAGACTGAGCTCCTGCTCTAGGCTCCAACAGATCTGGCCAAAATAGAGTCACTCATGCTAAAGTTCCACGTCACCAAACCAAAACTAAGCTATTTATCTGACCTGAGAAATCAGGTGGAGAGATGCTGGTTAAATCCCGCAACAGGCAAGTTTTAGCATAAAGAAGTCCCCTGTGCTTTAACTCTTACAAGGAAAGTGACGTAGAGTAACCTGGTATTAACAATCTGCTGTTTTGCACAATGCTATTTTCTTGTTCCTGCTCAAGCCGCCTTATAAAAATCAACTGCCAGTGCCTGATAAGAGTCCCTTTTCTACATGTTTAGATGAAATGATGCCCAGTCCATGAATCACTAATCATTAGAGCTTTAAACTAAATGTGTTGAAATTTTAACAGAACTCATCAAATAAAACACTATATTGTAGAGACAACTGCAGGTATACATTTATTAGAACCTGGATAAAACTTTTTTGGAAAGATTCAAAGCAGTTATATTCTAATACGTTTCCTAATATTGAGTGGGCAATTAATACATGAATATTTTTGAAATCAATTGCTAAAGTAACAGAAAATATAATTTTACCTCTTTTCCTTCCAGAAGGCAATATTAACTGCATTTATAGCCAAGTAATGCTATTTTAAAATTTTCATTATCCAGATTTATTCTCTATACTATTATAAATGTATCAATGTTTCTAATATCATCCTGCTCCCACGACATAGTTATCTCTACTTTGGGCCTTAACGCTCTGTTTCTGCTAAGAAAAAAAAAAAAAAAAAAAAAAATGACAGAAGCTACCACAAGTGTGATATATTGAACTATTAAATAGTAAAATAGCTCATCTTTCTCCTAACTCAGAGTTTGAGTACAGCTTACCAAAAATGAAAAAATAGAAACCATATATAAAACAGATTTTTTCCCTCTATAACCAAAGCCCACTTGTAATTAACTACATTAGAGGTTCAAATTTGCTTGATCACAATAGAACTGTTTAAAAATACATGGCTGGAATTCACATTTGCAGTTTGCAGATGGAGCAATAATGATACTCTGATTTAATAATATGTGATTGAAACTCGGCATGGAAGGAGGGGGTGTGTTATCCCACCCGCTGTATCCTCCAAGCCTAGGTCTTCCTAAGGACTGTTTTGCTCGATGGGTAATTTGGGAAATTAGAGTTTGTTGATAAGATGTCTGAGACCAGGGATAAGGAAAAGATTTCACTACTCTGTGAAGGTCACTGGCAATGACCATTGCAACCATTAACAAAGACTGCCTTATTAAAAATCTCCGTGGCACTGGGCACTGTGGCTCATGTCTGTAATGCCAGCACTTAGGAAGGCCGAGAGAAGAAGACTGCTTGAATCCGGGAGTTCAAGGCTTCAGTGAGTGACAATTCCACCACCGCACTCAAGCCTGGACAACAGAGTGAGACCTTGTCTCAAAGAAAAAAAGAAAAACGAAAATAAAAGTCTCCGTGGCTTATCATAAAATGAAATGCCAGGCAAGAGGCCACACTCTAAGGAGAACACAGATAGGGCTGAGTGTGGGGGTAACGCCCTAGGCTGCAGGCGGTGAGCAAGGGGGTCAAGCTGGCCTCCTGGGAGGTTCCCCATAGAGTTCAGCCAACAGTGCACAGGTCTCCTCCCAATGCTGCTGAGCAGGGCTTCTAGATCTCACTGCTTTTGATAACACAGTCAGCCTCAGCTAGCAGGCTAATTTGGACCAAAAGGGAAAATACTACTAATCAAACACGGCCCAATTTCTTAAAAAACAAAACAATACAAAACAAAAACCACCAGTTGCTTTCTCATTAGAAAAGAATTTAAGAAAATCACTAGACCCGTTAGACCAATTAATTCCTCAGGTGGTTAACAGTCTGGCCCACTGAGTGGGGCAGCACCCAGTCCTGCAGCTCCACAGTGCTGACAATGTGCCAGGCTTGACTTTCATGCACAGATGGCCTAGGGGACATCGACCGCTGACCCAAGCAGTGACATCCCATGCCTGCTTCCTAACCATGTGGCTGGGAACTAGTGACTTGGCCTCTTTAAGCCTCAGCTCCTCTGCTGTAAGATAGAGCTAACTATACCTGTCTGGAACACTGTAAGCACCACACACTGAAGTAGTGATTCTCCAAGTGTGTCACTGGGCTAACAGCAACAGCACCATCTGGAAATCTGTGAGAAATGCACTTCTCCAGTCCCAACCCAGACCTACTGTATTAGACCGTTTTCACACTGCTATAAAGAACTGCCTAAGACCAGGTAGTTTCTAAAGAAAAGAGGTTCAATTGACTCACGGTTCTTCAGGACTAGGGAGACCTCAGGAAACAGAATCATGGCAGAAGGGGAAGCAAACACATACTTCTTCGCGAAGTAGCAGAAGAGGAAGAGCAAGCAAGAGTAGAGAAAACTGCTTTAGAAAACCATCAGATATTCTGAGAACTCACTCACTATCACGAGAACAGTATCCACCCCCATGATCCAATCACCTCCCACCTGGTCCCTCCCTCAACACACAGGGATTATAGGGATTACAATTAGAGATGAGATTTAGGTGAGGACACAGCCAAACCATATCACCTGCTAAAACAAAAATGGAGTGGGAGGACTTCAGGGGCTGGGAGAGCCTCGTGCAATGTTATATGCCCTTCTAAAGTTGGAAAACCACTGAGCTACTGTCTTAAAGCATAGTTACCAGTGTAACAAATAGCTCCTGCCTTCTCTGCAATGCAGATAACACAATGTTCTAGTTGGTGTGTTCAATGTCTATGCTCATGGCAAGAGAGATAAATGGTGATGATGATGATGGGAGGAAGCAAATGATAATTTTTCTTTATCCAGTAACAGGAAGGGGGACAAGGAACAGAAGACGTCCTCATTTGTGGCTGTGAATTTATGTGACTAACTCACAAGGCTGTTGCTTCTGTGGCCATCCAGGACACAAAGGCAGAAAATGAGCTTTTTTTAATACAGAACTTTATTTTATATTCATGGTAATGGAATTTTCCATCTTTCACCCAAAAAGTTTCAACAATTTAAAGAGGGTTTTGTGAAGCTCTGGTCAAAAGTCTAGCTGCTGAGATTTCACGTGGCAATAGAAATCTAACAACAAGTGCCTAGACCTTTATCCTCCCCGGAATCTGGCTGAGCTTCCAACAGGCTGGAGAATAAGCACTGTCACCTGGCACAGGAAGGGCTCTCGGGAAGATGAGGGCACAGGCGGAAGCCTGGGAAAATGCAACGCATCTGATTCTCTGAGGCCTTCAACATTCTTGCAGGCTAGCCCTGCTACCCAGGTGAAATCCATGAGGCCATCAGCCCCCATCAGCACACCTGCCAGGAGTCTCGCTCCATCCCTCACCCAGCCTTATGCCTATGTGCCAGTCATTTGCCTATTTGCTCTTTGACCCATTCCCTACCCTTCACCTGCAAACTACCTTTTCCAAGCTCATTTGCCAACTGGCTGCAGCTGGGTTTAAGTGGAAGACTAGACGATGAGAGCAAGAAGCCGGAGAATCTCCTCCCCTTCCTTTCTCTGCTTGGGGTGGTATCTCCAGCAATGGCTTTTTCTTCTCCATAATTCCAACTCCCAGCAGACAGACGTTCCCTCTACAGTCCCAGGTGCTTCTGAATACCCCCATGCAGATTCCATTTCTTCACCTGTGTTGCCACCAGCCTCTCTCTCTGGTCTACTAGCCTTTGTCATAGTAACGGTTTCCTGCTATTGTTAATATCTGGGTGAGTTTATCACCCCTATTTGGCTTTTCACATCTTCTAAAGATCTTTGTGACTAAGTATGTATATTAAAGTGCTCCTATTATATTGCATGGGCCATGACTAATGCAGCCTCCACTCATGTCTTCAATCTTGATTACACCTGACCTGATGCCCACCCACTGACTCAGCTCCCGATCCAAGATTTTCTCTGGATCTGTCTACGGGGAGCCCCTGTTCACATGCAGAGCTTTAGTTTTTTACCTATTTGTGATCAACCAGTTATGACACTAGTTCATGCAACTGTACTCTCACACACACCAGCCCAAGCCCTGACCACCCAGACTCAATACTCGCCTAACTCCAGCTCTCTCAGGACAAGCTAGTCTCCACTACTATCTGCTACCATCCCCTTCTTGGACTCGGTAACTATTATGTTGGTGCAAAAGTAATTACGGTTTTTGCCATAAGAAGTTTACACAAACTCTGAGGATCTCAGTACATATTTCCTATTTAAAAATGTTTCCTGGAGCAACCATATAACATTAAGTGAATAGTTAAGTTAATCAGGCAAAAGGAAGTTTGTAACTTGAAATCACTAACTGGCCCAAACTCACCTGATATTTTCACAACTTTCCACTTCCTTTTGGCTACAAAGATACAACAGATGTACAAACCAAAGCGAGAACACAGTGTTCCAGAAAATGATGATGCTTTTGGCAGCTACCCACATAAGTGTAGTAAGTACAGTATAATGACAGTCCTCCCCGGATGCTTCTTGTTCTGTAGAGAGATTTGCCCTCATTTCAAGTCTCGCGTTCCAAAATAAATTGTTGAATTATCCTTAACAACCAACCTTAGAAAGCTCAACTCCTTTAATTAATTTTTCGAAAAGTTAAAAAGTTAAGCGAAACAGAGACAGTTGCACATAATGAAGATCGCAGTGTTGCTGACTTAGGATTTGAGCCAGGACTGGCAACCACCACGGCTTTCCTAAGCCTACGTGCACTATATTTATACATGTTGCAAACTGCACTACAGCTTTTGGAAATATTCAGTTAGTGCTCATGAGGTCTTCTAGAATAGGAAAGGGCATGGGTTCCCTTAAATGCTAAATAAACTTCTAGAATTGATCAACTACCTTAATCAGGGCTTCTGAGCCCTTCTTTAGTTGCTCAGCTATTCCCAGTTTGCCCTTAAGGAAATGCAGGCAGCTACCTGAAGGTAAAGCACTTTAATAAAAAGAAGAAAGAGAAGAAACACGCCCAATATTGCAGGTTATTTTCTAAAATGATCCAATGCACTAATGCATAAGGTCCCCGAAAGTTTGTTCCAGGCTACCTGTTCAGCAAAGATGGCACACAGAGGCCCCGTGTCTGCAACACAGCCCAGACTCTTTCCATTCAACAAGTCCTGGAGACAGATGCTGAGGGGTCATGGGCCAGCACAGGCCCCCCGTCTATAGCTCACTCTTCCTCTGCTCACTTTGTATTTGGATGCTGAGAGATTCTAGTATTCGAATAGCCCCCAACATTGTTCACAATAATGTTAAGCTCCAACAAAATCTCCCTGTATAATTTCACATCAATGTGAAATTCAATGTATTTTCACAGTGCCTTGTTACTATTTTCCTAAAACCACTGACTTAATTTCAAGCTTCTGCAGAATCAGAAATAATTTGAATTGTAAGACCTTAATTAAAAAAATAAAACTTGGCCTTTTCTTAGGTCTCCCCATGCGTTTCTGGATGGTTTCATTTCTGAAAGCCTGTGAGGGGGAAATAACTCAAATAGCAAATTTTAGCCTGTGGGTCTCATCCTGGGTCTTATCTTAACTCTGCCACTAATTAGCTGTGTGGCCAGAGTACATGTCACAACCTCTCTCCTGGCCTCAACTTCTTCCTTCTATAATAAGGAAGATGAACTAAATAATGTCAAATATCCCTTCTAAGCCTAAAATGCTCCAACTGACTCCAGGAAAATAACCTAAGAAATGCATATTTTAATTCAAAGTAAAGTTAAAGCATGATGAATAAAAACATGGAGTTTAGATTTCTAACATCGTTTTAGAGGCTGCACTGCAAATTGGGGCAGAGATTGAGAAAAGCAACAATGTCAACACAAAGGAACGTGGGTAATTTAGAAAACATTCCAAAAGTTACCAAGCTTTCACATGATGTAATGCACATGTTCTTTAAGAATCTGTGGAGTCAAAAGCTTTCTCCTTCAGTGCAGGAAACTTTGTATTATTTCTAAATGAACCAACCCAACATGTGAGGAAGAAAAAAATCAAACACTACCCTACACAAGCTTTCATCCTGTCACAAAGCCATCAGAGTTCATGAAAAACGATGGTATTGTTAAGGTTTATTTATAGTTCTTTCTTAATCAAATAAAAAATGAACAGGAAAACACTCTGAATATAAATTTTTAAAGACTTTAAAGGCCAGTAGCAAAAGCATATATGAAGACATAGTCCTACAAACCGTCTTTAAAAAAAGAAATTATATAGGCAGGAATGCTTATGGCTATGGCTGAATTCTGCCTTTCTCCAGGACACCATGAATAATTAGACATCTAGCAGTCTAGGTTACTGCCATGAAGACTTGGGAACCTGACAATGTAAAAAAGATTCTGTCCCCAATCCAACTTACATTTTATGCAATTTGCCCCAAACACCACTGTAGTATCTTACAGTAAAGGAAGATAATGTGTGTCATATTTTTTTAAGTCACGCACACTGAAAACAACCAACTCTTCATTCCAGGGATATAAGCATGAATTAAAGGCAGGCCTGCCCTCCAGGGGTTCACTGTGTAGCAGGAGAGAACAACATTTAATACGTAATTGGAACAGGGCATACGAAACGCCACGATGGAGTTGTACATAAAGAGAGGTGGGGGCAGGGAAGTGCAAGGAGGAAGCAGCCACCTGTGGCTGAAAAACCACAGTTGCCACAGTGGTTAGGAACCCAGACTCTAGAATGGGGATCCCCAGTTTCAGACCCCAGCTTGCTACTTGCTAGCTGTGTGACTCCGAGCAAGACATTCAGCCTCTCTATGCCTCAGTTTCCCAACTGTTAAATGAGAGGGATAGTAATGGTGCCTACCTACAGGTACAGTACAGGGTTGTTGCGAGGATGCAGCACACAAGTTCACGTGGGGCATCTAGAACGGTGGCCAGTACACAGGAACCACATACAGCGTTCGCTGTTCTCACTGCTACAGAGAAAGCTTAGATGGTGCTGAATCTTAAACACTGAGTGGGCATTTCCCAGAAAGACAAAGTACAGGCAGAGCCTCCCAGGCAGAAAACAGTGCATGCCAATGAATACTAGCATGAAAAGCAACCCCACGTGATTTGGTGTAGCTCAAAAGTGACATGTGAGGGGTTGCAAGGCAGGAGGTAAAGATAGTAAGGACAGATGGCAGAGGGCCTGAGTGTGTCATCCACAGGAATTTCTCCTTTATTCCCATAAGAACAGGAAGTGTGAGTTTCAAGTAGGTGAGAGCATTGCCAGATTTAGCAGGAGAGTGGAGGATGGCCAGAAAGAGGCAAGGATGGAGACAAAGAGATCAAATAAGAGGCAATAGCAATGGAGAGAGAGGACCACCATGAAAAGGAAAAATGGTAGTGAAGACATGGCAGAGGTGAGCACTTGGGAGCCATAGAGGCAGTTTCATGATCTTAGTGACCCTGAACTGAGGGTTGCAAGCAAGAGAGTCAAGGAGTCCAGAATGATACCCAGGTCTATGGCTTTGGCAGACGAGGAACAGTGGAGCTGATCACCATGATGCAAATTCAGGCAGAAGAACAGCATGGGACTGTTCAGGCAGAATGTCCAGATAGAACCATGAGTCACATTATCACCCGGGGAAAGGTCTGGCCATTCCCCTTGTAAGATGACTGGGCACCAAATCCCAGGGCCAGGCAGAGCCAAAACAGAAGAAAAGCAAGATAAATGGCTGGGAAAATCTAGAGACCGGACCAAGTGCTAGTGAGGGAGTGAGTAGCCCACAGCTCTCCTGTACAAGGCACCTGGCAAGCTCCACGCTGCGGGTCCAGCTGCTTCAGGGCCCTTGCTGGGACCAAGCAGGGTCAGAAGCAACGAGTTCACTGTGGGACATGTGGGCTTGAAGAAGCTCAGGAGGCAGTGGTAAAGAGGACTCTGGAATTCAGAAAAAGAGGCCTAGAGATAGAGACTGGAAAGTCATCAGAGAGAGGTGGTGGGTAACGTCCCAACCAGAGAGGGTAAGGCGAATTAGAAGAGGGTGAGAAATATGATAGCGAAAGACAGTTATCGAAAGGGGAAGGAGATGGTGTCCCAGGAAGCAAGGAGGAAGATCAAAAATAGAGAAGTAAACACTGAAATGCTGCCAAAAAGTCAAGTAAGTGCATCCTTGGATCTGTCAATTAGAGAGTCATGGTGAGAAGGGTGACAGTGGTACTCATGGAAGCGCCACTGCAGGCGCTGAAGAGTAAATGGGAAGTGAGAAGTCTGCTGGGGAAGCAGAGAAAAGTCACTGGACAAACCAGTCCCATGAGGTCCCCTTGATATGCCCTTCATACAGATTTTTTAAAAAATAAGAAAATTTTCCAAGGTCCCTCAACCAGAAAGTCAGAAAGCTGGATTTCAGTTCCTTGCCTTCTGGCCCCAGAACTAATGCTCTTTCCACCACACACTTTGGAAACATTGTGTTTGGGGTTAGGATATGGGAGGAAACCAACAGCTATGAACACTGAGAATATTAACTATGGATACAATGCACACTTGGTCATGCTTTTGCTTGTATGGGAAAATAAAATTAATACTTGAATAAGCACATAGCACAAGCTACTATCTCATTAATACCCATAACAATCCTTTTTTGCAGACATTTACATTGTGCAGACGAGGACATGGAGGCTCACAGGCTAAGATAACTTGCCCAAGAAGGCATAAGAATTAAGCAGAGGAGCAGTGATTCTCAAAGGAGTTAATCTGGAGGCACTACGGATACTGCTTTAAAACTTCCCTATGTAGCTCACACTTAGTATGATGGCTACTATTTTTTTAAAAGCAGAAAATAACAAATGTTAGGAAAGATGTTGAGAAATTGGAATTCTTTTGAATCACTGAGCAGGAATGCAAAATGGTATAGCTGCTATGGAAATGAAATGGATATCCCACAAAAAAAATACTCATTGATTTACCATATGATCCAGCAATTTCACTTCTAAGTATACAGTCATCCCTCATTATCTATGAGGGACTGGTTCTAGGACTCCCCACAGATACCAAAATCCTTGATTGCACAAGTCTCTTCTACAAAATGCCATAGGATTTGCATGTGACCTAGGAATATCCTCCCTTTTTTTTTTCCTTTTTTTTTTTTTTTTTTTTTTTTTTTGAGACGGAGTCTTGCTCTCTCGCCCACGCTGGAGTGCAGTGGCGCTATCTCAGCTCACTGCAAGCTCCGCCTCCCAGGTTCAGGCCATTCTACTGCCTCAGCCTCCCAAGTAGCTACGACTACAGGCGCCCACCACCATGCCAGGCTAATTTTTGTATTTTTAGTAGAGACAGGGTTTCACCGTGTTAGCCAGGATGGTCTCAATCTCCTGACCTTGTGATCTGCCCGCCTCGGCCTCCGGAAGTGTTGGGATTACAGGCGTGAGCCAACGCGCCCAACCCGCATCCTCCCTTATTCTTTAAATCATTTCTAGATTACTTATAATACCTGGCGCAATGTAAAGGCTATGTAAATAGTTGTTGCACTGTATTGTTTTTTCTTTTTTGTTGTTGTTTTTTGTTTTGTTTTGTTTGTTTTTGTTTTTTTGAGATGAGGTCTCACTATGTTACCAGTCTGGTCTCAGACTCAAGCAATCTGCCTGCCTTGGCCTCCCATGCTGGGACTATAGACATGAGCCACCATGCCCAGCCTCATTTTTTCTTTTTAGTTTTTTCATGATGCATTGTTATTTTTCTTGTTTCTTTTTCCAAATATTTTCAGTTCACAGTTGGTCGAATCTGCAGATGCACAACCCACAGGGCCAAGTGTATACCCAGAAGAATCGAAAGCAGGATCTCAAAGAGATTTCTGTACACCCTTGTTCATAGTAGCATTATCTGCAACAGCCAAAATGTGGAAACAACCCGAATGTCCATCAACAAATGAACAGGTACACAAAATGCTCTAACAATGAAGTGGAATATTATTCAGCCTTAAAAAGGAAGGAAATTCGGAAACAGGCTGTAACACAAATGAACCAGGAGGATATTATGCTGAGTAAAATAAGCCCATCACTAAAGGGCAACTATTATATGATGCCACTCATCTGAGGTCCCTGACGTAGTCAGGTCCATCGGGCTAGAAAGTAGAATTGCAGTTGCCAGGCGACGGCTAATGAGGAACAGGGAGCTCTTGTTTAGTGGGTACAGCTTCAATTTTGCAAGATGAAGAGTTCTAGAAATGGATGGCAGTGATGGTTACAAAAGAATGTGAATCTACCTAACGCCACTGAATTGTACACTTAAACACTGTTAACACTGTAAATTTTATGTTCAGTGTATTTCATCAAAATTTTTAAAAGAACTTAGGGGCTGGGTGCAGTGGCCTACGCCTGTAATCCCAGTACTTTGGGAGGCCGAAGAGGGGGCAGATCACGAGGTCAGGAGTTTGAGACCAGCCTGGCCAACATGGTGAAACCCCATCTCTACCCAAAAATACAAAACTTAGCTGGGCATGGTGGCAGGTGCCTGTAGTCCCAGCTACTCAGGAGGCTGAGACAGGAGAATCGCTTGAACCCAGGAAGCGGAGGTTGCAGTGAGCCGAGATCACACCACTGCACTCCAGCTTGGGCCACAGAGTGAGACTCTGCCTCAAAAAAAAAAAAACCAAAAAACTAGGTAAGTAGTATTTCCCATTTTAAAATAAGAAATAAGGCACAACGATGCTAAGTCTGTTTTTTTGTTTTTTGTTTTCTTTTTTTTAGTAATATAAATTGTTTACTGCAGACCTGGGCCTAAAAACTAAACCTCCTACTTCCGGGTGTGTGATCTTCCTAGACAGGATTCACAGGTTTGCTTTCAACTTTGACTCGGACTTGAGGTTAGGAAGTCATTGTAATGTGTTGTCATGGTGTCCTTCCTTATGAATAAACCTGGGCCAGTGATCTTCCTTATCTACAAAATCAGGCTAACAACCTTCCTTTTGTGCCTCTCATGATGGTACTAAGGTGTTTTTATATTATTGACAAAGTAGCTATGGGTGGAAATATGATAGAAAGGATACAGACCATATGACTCAAACAGTCTTCCTCACCATTAATAAGGGAGGACTCAGTGCATGACCCATGGGGCTGTCTGTGAGTGTAAACCAAGACTCTCTCTCTATCCCCACACCTACAATTGATTGAACTGCAAACATTCTATGTTCCTAACGTCTTTCTGTAATTGTCCTTCCTTTCTTGAACAAACTTCTTAAAGGCAAAAACTTAATATATTCTAAAAATGAAACAAATAGACCACCAAAATCTGTCTGTCCAGGAGAAGGCAATCAACCTCTATAAAATTCTTTGAAACCCTTGAGGTCACTTTCCTGCAGTGTGGCAGTGGCCCCTATTTCCCATCTCATATCCATCTTTCCGTTTTTCTTAGTAACAACATTTATGTTTTTAAGGGGGGCAAAGTTTCTGGAGAAATCACCTTTCCCAATATCCATTGAAAACAGGGAGAGCCAATGAAATGTCAGTGGAATTCCTTAGGTGGGGTTTCCAGGAAGGAATTTAAAGAGAGCTTGTTCAGCTTGCAGGTACCTTTCTGACCTTTCACCCTTCCCTCTTATGCCATCGAGACAGAAATGATGGCTGGAGTTGCAGCAGTCATCTTGAGTTCATGAAGGGAGGAGACCAAGAAAATTTCAGTTAATCTAGTATCTTTTTTTTTTTTTCTTTGAGACAGAGTCTCACTCTGTTGCCCAGGCTGGAGTGCAGTGGCGTGATCACTCACTGCAACCTCCGCCTCCTAGGTTCAAGTAATTCTTGTGCCTCAGCCTCCTGAGTAGTTAGGATTATAGGTGCACCACCACGCCCAGCTAATTTTTGTATTTTTAGTAAAGAAGGGGTTTCACCATGTTGGCCAGGCTGGCCTCAAACTCCTGACCTTGGGTGATCTGCCCACCCTGGCCTCCCAAAGTGCTGGGATTACAGGTGTGAGCCACCACACCAAGCCTACTCTGATATCTTAAGACACCAAAGCAGTGCCAGCAACTGTCTACCTCCAGTCTTCTTGTTATGTTCTGAAAATTAACCCTTGGAGTTTAAGACCACACAGTGGAAGGTGTGTCACTCTTAGCCAAATGCAATTCCTCAGGGGTATACCTAAGATCCTGAAAAGACCCTATATAGACAATTAGGTTACGAATAAATGTTACTGGATAATGATGATGATGATGGCGATGACAATCAGGATGACAATGTTAATATCGATGCAGCACATCCTACATGCCATGTACTGAAACCCAGAAAGGTTAAGTAATTTACCCAAGATCTCGTGGCTAACAAGTGGTAAGACTCGACTTTGAATCTAGGCAATCTGGTTCCAGAGTCCATGCTTTTAACCACTACAAGATGATAATATCAAGTACAACAAACTAATATACACTGTGCAAATGAATAAACACAGACATACTCATCTTAAAGCAGTTTTGTTGATTCATTAATGAAAATTCTTGGCCAGGCGTGGTAGCTCACACCTGTAATCCCAGAACTTTGGGAGGCCCAGGCAGGTGGATCACAAGGTCAGGAGATCTAGACCACCCTGGCTAACATGGTGAAACACCATCTTTACTAAAAATACAAAAAAAATTAGCCAGGCATGGTGGTGGGTGCCTGTAGTCCCAGCTACTCGGGAGGGTGAGGCAGGAGAATGGCATGAACCCAGGAGGCGGAGCTTGCAGTGAGCCGAGATCGCACCCCTGCACTCCAACCTGGGCAACAGAGTGAGACTCCATCTCAAAAAAAGGAAAAAAAAAAATTCATACTATATGCCATCCCCAAATTGCTCCTTTATTTGAGAACTATTTCCTTTAGGAACTGAGATTCTTACAGGTCTGGCAAACATTTGATTGCCTTCATAAGTGCCTACCTGTTACATTAAATACTGTTTGAACCATCATCATAGCCTCCTAACAGATGCTCTTGTTTCTGGTCCCTCCTTATCACCATCCATCACACCTACCATTGCAAGATGAACCTCTCCACCGTGGAGCTCTGAGCCCCTCACAGCCCTTCCTAAAAGTATTCAGTGGATCCCTAGAGCCAAACTCTGGGCCAGGTGCAATGGCTCACCCCTGTAATCCCAATGCTTGGGGAGGCTGAGGCAGAAGGATCACCCTAGGCCAGGAGTCTGAGACCAGCCTGGGCAACATAGCGAGACCCCATCTCTACAACAAAATAAAAATTAAAAAATTAGCTGGGTGTACCCCTGTAGTCCCAGCTACTTGGGAGACTGAGGCTGGAGGATCAATTGAGCCCAGGAGTTGAAGGCTGCAGTGAGTTATAATCACACCACTGCACTCCAGTTTAGGTGATAGGGTCTATGTCTCTAAAAAAAATTAATTAAGTTTTAAAAATTCACATTCTGTAACCTACATCTGCTCCCAGCCCTTTCTCATCTTTCCAGCCCTCCCCTTCCCATGCCAAACCCTCCAGTCAAACTAAGCACTGGTTGTCCCCTGCATGCACCTGGAATGCTCCATTTCAGCCCTTGTCACAGACTGCTCCACTGGCCAGACGCCCATCCTCTCCCATCCATCCCCCAGCTCCACATGTCCATACATGTCGTCCTCAAGACTCAAGTAGTCACATGCCATGTCAATGACTCCTTCCAGACAAGGGCTGAGCTGCCATGGATCTAGTTCAGAAGGAAAAGCTCTGGGTTTCAGGGTCTCCCCTAAAGGGAATCAGCATAGCCCAGCAGCCCCCACCTAGACCAGGGCCAATGACTGTATCCCCTTCTTCCCCTACACCCCTCTTGGCCCACTTCCTGCCGTGTGTTCTCATCTGATCAACATAATCACTGTGGACAGAATTCAAGCTCAAAAGGGAAACTTGTCACCCTATGGATGTCTGAGGCAGGGGAAGAAGGCAGGTCGTGGGGAAGTGCTCACTAGTGTCCATCCAATAGGACACTACTGCCTTCTGATCTATCGAGCAAAATAACCCAAGTCAATTAACTCCAGGGTTGGGCTATGCTGATTCCCTTTAGGGGAGACCCTGAAACCCAGTGCTTTTCCTTCTGAACTAGACCCATGGCAGCTCAGCCGTTGTTCAGAAGGAGTCATTGACATGGCGTGTGACTTGAGTTTTGAGCCACTCAAAGTTGTTGCATAATAAGAAGGGGCTAACCTCTCTTGGTTGGTTGGTTGGTTAGTTGGTTGGTTGGTTGGTTGGTTGGTTGGTTGGTTGGTTGGTTTTGAGGCAGAGTCTTGCTCTGTCGTCCAGGCTGGAGTGCAGTGGCGCAATCTCAGCTCACTGCAAACTCTGCCTCCCGGATCCACGCCATTCTTCTGCCTCAGCCTCCTGAGTAGCTGGGACTATAGGCACCCACCACCACGCCAGGCTAATTTTTTGTACTTTTAGTAGAGACGGTGTTTCACCATGTGAACCAGGATGGTCTCAATCTCCTGACTGCATGATCCGCCCGTCTGGGCCTCCCAAAGTGCTGGGATTATAGGCGTGAGTCAACACGCCCGGCCCTCTCTTGGTTTTTAGTGCTCCTCAGACCTTAAGGTAACTGGAGGGTTGGTTACTGCTGACTGCACAGCACCTTGCATAGTAAAACAAAGTTTAATCAATACAAGAAATCCTCTCATGGTCTGCAGGTCTCCCTGATTGATACAAAGTTATCAGATTCATTCACTCAAAACAACATATTCTACACCAAGTAATTTATGTGATTAAGTTTAGTTCTCTACAAAGTAAGTTACAATTAACAGTGTTCTTTAGGAAACTGCCCATGCACTGGCTTTCCTCGCTCATCCTACACACAGCTCTCAGGAGCCTCTTACATAGTACACGTGGATAGCTGGGAGTGACATCTTCCCTGAGCGCTGTCAGACCCTTGAGGGTATCATCTATGTTTGATTTGCTTTTCCAGCACCCCCAGTAAGCCTAACACACTACACTGCACGTGGGAGATCTTACTTTTTAAAGTTTTGAATGAATGAAAGAATGAGAATGCTCTGAATTAACCAAGCTTGACGGTTAATTCTTACTCTCTTCTCTCCCTCCCTTCCTTTCTTCCATTTCCCCCAAACCCTGGAAAAACAAGGCACTAAACGAATGTGCTGCCAAAGGAGAGAGAAGAAAGGTTAACAGAGTATTTGAATCATATACCCTTCCAGGCCCATATTATATGGTTAGATGGAGAAGAAATTTTGAATTTTTCCAAAGTACCATTAATATTTTTTTTTAATTTAAAAATAAATTTATTGCAAAACAAAACCACAATCATATATCACTTCACACCTTAAGATGGCTGTGATGAAAATGTCAAAAATATGAAGTTTTCTCGAGGACCTGGAGAAAAGGGAACCCATATACATTGTTGGTAGGAGTGTAAATTGGCATAGTCATTACGGAAAACAGTATTGAGGTTCCTCAAAAATTAAAAATGGAACTACTCTATGATCCAGCACTCTCACTTCTGGGTGTATGCCCAAAGAAACAGAATCACTTTCTCAAAGAGACATCTGCACTCTTTTCACTGAAGCAGTATTCACAAAAACACATGGAAACAATTTAACTACCCATGTACGGATGGATGGATGGATGGATGGATGGATGGATGGATGAATGAATGGATGGAGAAATGTGATATATACATACAATGGAATATTCACCTTCAAAAGGTAGAAAATCCTGCCATTTGTGACAACAAGGATGAACCTGGAGGACATTATGCTAAGTGAGACAAGCTAAACCTAGAAAAACATTGCTCAATCTCATTTCAATATGGAAGTTTTAAAAGTTGAACTCAAAGAAACACACTAAAAGGGTAGTTACTATGTGAAAACAGAGGGTTGGGAAATGGGGAGATTTTGCTCAAAGGATGCAGCTTTCCGTCATAAGATGAATACATTCTGGTAACCTACAGTATGGTGACTATCGTTAATAAATGTATTGCCCACTTAAAAGGTGCTAAGAAGTCATTTGCACCACAAAAAGGTACTATGTGACGTGATAATTAGCTTAATTATGGTAATCATTTCACAACGTATACCAAAGCATCACATTGTATACCTTAACTGTATGTAATTTTTGTCAATTATACTTCAATAAAGTTGGGGGAAAAACAAACAGAAAGTAAATCAGTAATTCTACCTTAAGGATAGTCACTCAAGGGTAGCTATTTATGCAAAGACTTACATCAAGAATTCCATTAACTCAGGGAAAAACTGGAAACAATTTAAATTCAATAATTACTTTCTAATGCATTTTTATGCATCCATTCAATGACA
Source organism: Theropithecus gelada (assembly GCF_003255815.1). Classification (NCBI taxonomy): domain Eukaryota; kingdom Metazoa; phylum Chordata; class Mammalia; order Primates; family Cercopithecidae; genus Theropithecus; species Theropithecus gelada. The sequence continues at coordinate 18,284,264 of NC_037676.1, forward strand.
TGTTTTTGAATAATTTTTAGAAGGAAAAAGCTCATCATTTGAATTTTAAAATCCAGGGAAGGCTGGGCACAGTGGCTCACACCTGTAATCCTAAGACTTTGGGAGGCTGAAGCAGGAGGCAGGAATCTTAAGTTCAGGCGCTCAAGACCAGCTTAGGCAATATGATGAAACACCATCTCTGCAAAAAATACAAAAAATTAGCTGGGCATGGTGGTGCATGCCTATAGTCCCAGCTACTCGGGAGCCTGAGGAGGGAGGATCGCCTGAGTCTGGGAGGGGGAGGCTGCAGTGAACTGAGATCTCACTGCTTCATTCCAGCTTAGGCAAGAGTGAGACCCAGTCTGCAAAAAAAAAAAAAAAAGAAAGAAAGAAAGAAAAAAATCCAGAGGAAAAAATGTAATGCTAAAGTTTCAAAAATTGTATATTACATATTATGATTAGATGTTTAATACATAAATACAACCATAAACATAAAAGTAAAGTAACATTCCAAAATGTTGATGCTAGTTAAAGCCGAATAATCAAATGACAGGGCACGACTAATTTTCATTTTCTTTCATTTCCTCAATTATCTTCAATTACCTTGTATTGCTTGATTATCTTAATCCCCAAACCTCCCCTCCAACATGAGGACAAAGGCAAAAAATTCTGGAGGTGCAGTAGCTACAAAGAAACCCAGACGTGGAAAAATACTAACCAAATCAAATAAAAACAAAAATAGATTTCTCCAGCTCCCTTACAAAGCAAACAGCATGCAAGGATGACAACGGGGGACAGCTGTGTGTGGCCTTCTGTCTTTGTGAACCCATCAAGCCTTCCCCAGTGCCATAGTTAATTCATTTAAATTAGGGGGAATTCTGCTTCATGCTCTAAAGGGATTTTACAAAAAGGCAGTCATTGTCCCTGTGGTTTGTGAACTGAAGCCAGGCTCAATCTGTATCTGTATTGTCATAAAGAGAATTTCCTCTCCGCATCCTCAAAGGAAGTGTTACTTCGTAAAAGGAAAACTGCGGCGGAGGCTGGGGAAACCGAAGAGAGCAGTGGAGCCGCGGCAGGCAGGCCAGGAGGTCAAGGAATTGAATAGCAGGGGCACTAAAATCAGACACTGGAATACAGTGAATCAGGTTTAAAGAAGTGCCTTTTCCTAGCCCCAAGACCACAAAACACTCAGAAGGACATCTCTTTAGCCTCCAACCACAAGAGAAGAAGAGAAATCATTTTAATGGGAGACAAGTAAACAACAATAATAAATGTTGGCAGTGGGGTACCTACCAGAGCATCTGCAGGTCAGGGTCCTCCTTGGGTGTGAAGCCCAACCCCCAGACATCAGGTGTGGGCACTCCTGGCTCAAGCAATCCTCCTCACCAAGCCTCCCTAGTAGCTGGCACTCCAGGCGTGCACCACCATGCCTGGCTACATTTTTTTAAATCTTCTGTAGAGACAGGACCTCGCTCTGTTGCCCCGGCTGGTTTTGAACTCCTATCCCCAAGCGATTCTCCCTGCCTGGCCTCCCGAAGTGCTGGGATTACAGGTGTGAGCAGCTGCATCTCCTTGGCATCGTATCTGATCAAAATCGACACCAGGACAGTCCTGGAGCTAAAAATATTTCACATAAGGGAAGCTGGTAACACTAAGGATATGTGAGATGGGGGAAGGAGAGAGACCGGGGAGATTTTACCAGCACCCAGGGATTCATCTAGTAGGAGGCTACTGTCCTTCTGATCTATTCACCAAGACAATCCTTTTGGAGTTGCCTGAGAGTGTCCCAGGCCAATCAGGGTATTAAATCACTGTCTTCAAGGGTCACATGCAAACATAATCAACAATGGAAGACTAGATAAACAGTGTATATTTAACTAAAATGCTTTTATTAATCCACAATAAAACCCCTAAAACTGTATTAGACATAAGGCCGGGTGTGGTAGCTCACACCTGTAATCCCAGCACTCTGGGGGCTTGATGCTTGTGGATCACTTGAGAGCTCAAGAGAAAAGCAGCATGAGGTTTCAACAGGATTTGAAAACACCAACAGTGTCCATGGAAATACCAGTGCTAAAGCCAGGAAATTCTTGGTTGGTTGACAGATCAAGCAGTTCTACATCCATAAGTGCTGTATAATTAGGCATAACAAATTACAATTTTAAATCCCAGTTAATAGCTCTGTGAACTATGGGACCCAATAAAACCACAGGAGCCAACCTCTTTACTAGTTATTTCTGATACCCCGAATAGAAAGACATGTAAATAATACAGTGTCAGACATGCAGCGATTTTTATTTAAAGTCATTGATCAAAAGGAAGGAGTTAGGGAGAAGATCATTCTGGAGTAGAAGTCCTCTACAATTTATTATTTGAACCAGTATACATCTAAGAGTAAAAGAAGTCACTATTAATAACTGTGCTGGGACCACTGACACAAACTGAGATTGTCCCAGGCCAATCAGTGTATTAAATCACCGTCTTCAAGGGCCACATATGCAAACATAATCAACAATGGAAGACTAGATAAACAGTGTATGTTTAACTAATATGCTTTTTTTAATCCACAAAAAAACCCCTAAAACTATATTAGATATAAGGCCGGGTGTGGTGGCTCACACCTGTAATCCCAGCACTTTGGGAGGCTCATGCTTGTGGATCACTTGAGAGCAGGAGTTTGAGATCAGCCTGGCCAAGATGGTGAAACCCTGTCTCTACTAAAAATACAAAAAGTAGCCGGGTGTGATGGCGCATGCCTGTAGTCCCAGCTACTTGGGAGGCTGAGGCAGGAGAATCGCTTCAACCCAAGGAGGCAGGGGCAGGGGTTGCAGTGAGCTGAGATGGTGCCACTGCACTCCAGCCTGGGTGACGGAGCGAGACTCCATCTAAAACAAAACAAAACAAAACAAAAAACTATATTAGATATAAATAACAAAAATACAGTGCTGCTCCACCCTGAGAAAGGATGAGCTGAGCAGAGACAGGAACGCAGACAGATGCTAAGGAGGGGGAACTGAGATAGAACCGGAGGAAAGCGGTTTAATTTGGTTCTGAGGTCAAGGTAACTGGTCACATTGCCCTGTTTTATGTTGATGTTCTAATGGTGAAATTATGCAAATGTTTCTTACATGCAAAGAAATGTGCACAGCACGTAGGTCTCAGTTACGGGACATTCCAGCACACTCAGCGCCGAGGAGCCCACTGCCCACTGCATCATCTGGGATACCCGTCAACAGAGGGTATTTTCATCTCTCTCATCAGTAGCCATGTTGAAACCGATCCACTGATTAACAGCTATCCCAGATTTTAGGATATCTTTCTGAAACTCACATGGGGTCTGTTATGAGTAGGGTATTCACAGCGGCACACTGTGGAGGGGAGACTGTCCTCACAAGCCAACCAAGTGAAATCAAGCCGCATAGCTCCAACTACTCAGCTCCAACACCTGCTGCCTGCTGGGTCACAGCAAGTTAGAAAGGTGTCACATCCTCAAGGTATATGTGAACCCTTCCATTAAAAGAACTCAGCAAGTATGAGCTGAGGACTCAGCACCAGGTTCCAAATGTGCAAGGCAGGAGATGGGGAAGACGCCCTCCTCATTACTGCTCCATCCTCTCCCCATGCCACTGGCTGTTCTGTCCACTCCGTCCCTGGGACTGTTTAAACCAACAAGAGCACAGAGGAAAAAGTGCCGTTGTCAGCACTGAGTGGAGGGGCAGGTGAGTGCTCCCTAATCCTGGAAGGTCTGGTGCCCTCTCTTGTCCCTCTCATGGTGTCCCAAGGAGCTACAAATTCTAATTCCATCATGTGCCACATATGTGGACTTGCAAGTGTCATTTAACTGCTCGGAGCCTGTTTCACCATCTGTATGATCATCCCCATCCCACAGGAAAGATCAAATTAGATAAAGTTCATGAATGTACCTTAAAGCTGACTATTATCATATTCATGTCTGTATTTTCATTGTTGTTGTTATTATTATTCATTTGGAGATGCTGAGGGCAAGATCAGGAAACAGGAACAGGGCTGGATTCAAGAACGTGCTGCCTGCCTGAGTTCTGATTAAATACTTGCCAAGAGGTGGGTACAGCTACGCTGGAAAGAAGCTAACTCTTCTCCAGGACTTAGAAAAAGGACTCAAGCCTATGCTCAGTATCTCTTCAATGCATCTTGATATCAGAATTCATTCTCACTTAATAAATACGTTGTATGTATATATTATACCAGGCACTGTCATAGGCATCAGGCGAGCCTCCAAGGGGCTTATATTCTAGTGAAGGGAGAAAGAGACAATAGAAAGCAAACAAATTAACAGATGATTTCAGATAAGTCTAGGGCTAGGAAGGAAATCAATAGGATGTCATGCTTTGGATTAGCTGGTCAAGGGTAGGGATCTGTTTTAGACAGGATGATCAAGGAAGGCCTCTCTCAGGAGGAATGAACTGAGAGAATGAAGCGCTTCTGATAGAGGGAACAGCAAGTGCACCTGAGGCTGGAAAGCCCTTGGTGACTTCTAGAACCTAGAGGAAGGCCAGAATAGCTGGTTGCTTTCCAGGTGGTGCTTCTCAACTTGGCACTCAGTGGTATCACCACGAGGCCATTAGGCATTATGGAGGTTTGAGTCTGCCCCCTAGAGGGTCTGAGGTCATTGTCTGGGTGTGGCATGGGGAGTTTTCCAAGTCCCCCAGGTATTTCTAAGGCACAGCTCCAGGTGAGAGCCCGGTCAGGTAAGATTGTAAGTGTACGCAGGACAGAGCTCTGGGGCACTCTGGGATTGAGTGCCTTCCACTCCTAAAGGCTGGTATAGAACATTTGCTCCAGTCTGCAACCAGACCAGATGCAAAGTCAAGGCTGGGTTGGGTCCACAGCAGATGTAAATGACTAATTACTTCTTATTTTCATTTCACAGCTTGGAGGAAGGCAAGACATGTGTGTGAAATATTTACTCCCCACAGGCTTCATTTTTCCTCCTTAAGAAATACTTCTAGGAAAACACTGCAACAAAACCAGTTTCATCCTTATCCCTGGAAATGATCTGTGACTTCTGATTCAAAATGTTAGAGAAAAAGAAACCCCAAAAGCCATAAATTAATTATAATTGTCTCTGTCATTTCATAAACTGCATAATTAAAAATTAACACAGCATAACTCTATATGGGGATTGAATAGGGTCTAAAATCCATTTGTCAGGAAATAATTACCAGCTGAGCATCAGTTCAGCAAGGTTGCTGCAGTCATCTAGTTTGTTTTATAGCAAGTATGATAAAGCAGTAAAATCATCTGAAAAAAGGATGGTTCCTGTAAAAGAAATAGATCACCTTAACAACGCTATGCTTGGTGACAGGAAACACACCAAGTTCACAATCGTGGCTTCTTCTGAGGAGGGAAGGGAGAGGAACAAAGAGCACATTGGTCAGAAATATTTTATTTCTTTCATTTAAAAACAAATCTGAAGCAAACAGGGCACAATGTTAATATGTATTCATTCTAGGGTAGGGAGTGGTCCACGAGTTCTTGTTTTATTACTCTCTGTACTTTTCTGTATGGAAAAAAAAAAAAAATGAGAACATGTTTGAAGGGTAAAAATCCTTCTTTTAACACTTCTTGCATAATGTGTTAAATTGAGTGGAAATCCTATAATTACTTCTTATCATTACTGTTTGCCAGTTTCAGAGGCAACGCTCCTTAAATCATCATAAGCATTTGCGCTCCGGTTATATTTATACATGAAGGCCAGGGCGGTGCTGTTAAATACTGCCTAGGTTGTCTCTTTCACATTCTCCTTCTTTATTCCATTGCATCACTACCGTATGCTCCTCTCTGATTTTTTTTTTTTTTCCTAAAGAGTACTGCCTGAAAGAAGGATTAGTAAGACAGTCTCCACACTCTTCAAGGAAGATTGGCCCTGTGGTTCATTGCCCCACCAACCTCCTGCTGCTGTTCTAGAACTGTTTGATCAACCTTTACATATTCATTTTTTTCTTACTTTATGCTTTCAATATATTTGCTTTCAATATATTTCATATACATCATATATATTCATATATATTTCAATATATATGCTTTCAATATATTTCCAAGGGCAATATAGCTTTAGATTTTTATATGTCATTAAAGGATAATTCATAGTCCTTGTGCTAAGTCAGGCCCAATAAAAAGTAAGTTGTCATCAACAGTGATAGTTGAGTTGTGCTGGGAGGAGGAAAAGATGGAAGCTGACAGTTTTAAAACTGATATTTTTATCCTGAAATATTTATTAATCAATTTTAAAGCAGTGGAAAATATTTCCCTCCTACAGGAGGGTGGGCCGAGGAAAAAGTAAAAAAAGAGACAAAGGAAGAGAGTCTAACAAGTTCAACAATAAATTTTAAGAATTCACTTTGGTGATGAAATATAGGAGACCAAGCCCTGTGTGCCAAGTGGCAGGAAGTAATGTGTTTCAACAGCATGGCATCTATTTAAGGGAATATCGCAAATAAAGCAAACTTATATGGAAGCTTTTACAGTATAACCCCCTAAATCAGCATTCTTATCACATGTAAAAATTAATATACTTCAGAAATGTAACTGCCAAATGGATCTTAGGCTATAAAAGAAGGAACATTGAAAAGCAAAAAGCCTAACGCTCTGCAGATGCCTGCAGCTGAGGAAGGGAATCTCAGTGTGACATCTCACAGGGAATCTCAGCGTGATATCACCCCAACAGTTCACTTCCATTCCAGCCTACATTGACATGCCCACTGGTAGCCACTTCACTCCTCTGTGTCGTGGTGTCCCATACTCTTCAAAACTAGGAAAGGATAAACTAACAGTGTGTGGCACCCCCAACATGTCAGGCAGTACTGGGATTGTTGCTTTTCAATTATCTTAATGTCTTATCTCATTGAACCTTCCCACTAGCTCTAAAGGTAGTGCTAAACCCATTTTACAGATGTGGAAGCAGTGTACCCAACATCACAGAAATAATAAGTGGTGAAGCCAGGGTTGGAACTCAGAGCTCTTTTTTCTTTTTCTTTTGAGACAGAGTCTCGCTCTGTCGCCCAGGCTGGAGTGCAGTGGCATGATCTCGGCTCACTGCAAGCTCCGCCTCCCAGGTTCCCACCATTCTCCTGCCTCAGCCTCCCAAGTAACTGGAACTACAGGTGCCCGCCACCTGCCTGGCTAATTTTTTGTATTTTTAGTAGAGACGGTGTTTCACTGTGCTAGCCAGGATGGTCTCGATCTCTTGACCTCGTGCTCTGCCCGCCTCGACCTCCCAAAGTGCTGGGGTTACAGGCGTGAGCCACCGCACCTGGCCAGAACTCAGAGCTCTTCAACACCAAAACTCGTGCTCATTGCTGTACCCAGCTTCATAGGAACAGTGAGACAATGGAAGTACCCAGAGATTTTAGCTGTCTGTGGTAGGGAACCAGGAAAAGAATATGATGGCAACCTTTTAAATTCATGGTGCCCACCTCTAGCCACTGAGTACTCTTTTCCTGAACATTCACTCTGCTTGTTCTCCAAGGGCCCAAGTAGACCTTGCTGTGCTTCTGCCAAACTCAGCACATCCTGAAATCATCCCTGCAAAGCTCTTCCTTATTGCCACCAAGTCTCTGCACTCTAACTACCGCCATCACAAAAAAGAAGTGTCAACCACTGCATTTCTTAATATGCAGTGCCTTCCCAGCCAAAACAGCACCAAAACACAACAGAACAAAAATGCATGGATGGACAGCTCCTGTTACCTTGCTAAAGACAGATGAGCACGTCACCGAGGGAGCTAAAGGCATAGACAGTTAACAGAGATGGAATATCTAAAAATGTGCAGAGGGCCAAGCTTGGCAAGAAACATCCAAGTGCAATTGGAAACAATGAACTCAATCCCCTTAATTGACTGATGTTAAGGCTCCTGGTGGACCCTGTGCAGAACATTCTAAAACATTATTATAAGGAAGCATGGTTACAATCTTACCCTCAAAACAAAAAAAAATACTATTTTCAAAAAACAGCCTGGAATGTTCTCTCTTCCTCCCATCCTTCCAATGCTTTATCTTATCTCTTTCAGAAAAGCTTGCCTGATTACTCTCCATCCCCATTTCCTCTGATTGTAATGGTTTTCTCTGTACTGCAAGATCCTAAATCATCTCACTAGGAAGTGCCTCTGGACCCTGTGAAGGGTGCACAGAGCAGCTGAATCACTTCCGCTCTCAGGATGGTGAGCCGCGCCGGGCAGACAGGAATAGCGAACCACATAAAAGATATAACTTGTTTGAAGAGCATGACAGAGTGCTGAGAGGAGAGAATTCCATTATGAAAGGCTTCAGGTAGGAGGTAGGACTCAAATGCACTTCAGATGACGAGTTGGATTTCCCTAGAAGAAAATTTTGTAAAAGAGGGACGAAGACTTAGTAAGTGTTATGAGTTGAATTGTGTCCCCACTAAAAAAGATATGTGGAAGTCCTCAGCCACAGTAGCTCATGATGCATCCTTATTTGAAAATAAGGTTGCTTCAGATATAATTAGTTAAGATGAGGCCATACAGGAGCAGGAGGGCCCCAAATCCCATGTGAATGGTGTCCTTAAAAGAAGACAGAGACACACAGAGAACGTCATGTGACGACAAAAGCAGAAACTGGAGTGCTGCAGCTGCGAGCCAAGGAACACCAAAGATTGCTGGCAAACCACAAGAAGCTAGAAAGTGGCGAGGAAGGACCCTCTATGGGTTTCAGGGGGGATCTTCCCCTGAGGACACCTTAATTCCAGACACTCAGCCTCGAGATCTGCAAGACCATGTATTTCCGCTGAAATTAATTTCAATACATTTTTGCTACTATGAAGTTTGTGGTATTTTGCTACGGCAGCCCCAGATAGAGAAGGGGACTGGAAGAAAGAGAGAGGCCAAGCTGCAGTGAAAGGAAACCACAGAACACGTTTAGGAAATGCCTTTCTCTGATCCTGCTGAAGACCTGTGTCCTACTTTACTCAATGGATGCACGGCACTCGAATGAGTTCACCTCCACATCCTCCTCTCTGCACTCAAAACGCTCTCCAGCTTCACCCTTCTTCTTTTTATCTTGTCTTTTAAAAGAAGGAGCTATTTCTCCTTTCAAAGGCCAATTTTGCCATCTATAAACTTTATCCAATTATTCCCCTCTCCTGTTGATCTCTTGCTCCAATAATTTCAAACTTTTGTTGTCTGCTGTGTAACCCATCTTCGGCCCTCTAATTTTTCTCTTTCAAAAGCAGCCTATACTTAGATTCCTTTTCTCTGGCTGAATTACGATTTTCTCTTTCTCTTCTATTTACAACTATTTGAGTATAACATACCTGGGTGTGTTTTGTTTTGTTGTAATTATCCTTCCTGGTAACCCCCTGAGCCTCTTAGATCTATAATTTGGTGTCTGTCATTACTTTGGGAAATTTCTCAGCCATCATTTCTTTAAATATTTTTCCCATCTCCATTCTCTCTCTCCAGTCTCCTTCTGGAATTCCAATAAACTATGTGTTAGACTGATATTACCCCAGAGCTGTGGAGCGTTTCGTTTTATTCTTGTTGTTTTTCCTTTAAAAAAAAAAATCCTCTTTGTGCTTCAGTTTGAGTAATTTCTATTAACTCATCCATTCTTGTGCATTGCCCACCTTTGCTATTAGAGCCTTTAACTTAGTAATCATAGTTATTTTAAGCCCCCTATCAGATTGTTCCAACATCTGTGCCATGTCTGAGTCTGGTCCCGATGATTGCTTTGTCTCTTGGGTTTTTTTTTTTTTTCCCTAACTTTTATTTTAGTTTCAGGAGTACATCTGTGGGTTTGTTATACGGGTAAATTGTATGTTGCAGGGGTTCGGTATACAGATTATTTCATCACCCAGGTAATAAGCATAATACCTGGTAAGTAGGCTTTCGATCCACACCCTCCTTCCACCCTCCACCCTCAAGTAGGTCCCAGTGTCTGCTGTTCTTTTCTTTGTGTTCATGTGTATTTATATTAGTCCGTTTTTATGCTGCTGATAAAGACATACCCGAGACTGAGAAGAAAAAGAGGTTTAATTGGACTTATAGTTCTACATGGCTGGGGAAGCCTCAGAATCATGGCAGGAGGTGAAAGGCACTTCTTACATGGTAGCGGCAAGAGAAAATGAGGAAGATGCAAAAGCAGAAACCCCTGATAAAACCATCAGATCTCACGAGATTTATTCACTACCACGAGAACAGTAGGGGGGAAACTGCCCCCATGATTCAAATTATTTCCCACCAGGTCCCTCCCACAACATGTGGGAATAATGAGAGTACAATTCAAAATGAGATTTGGATGGGGACACAGAGCCAAACCATATCAGTACTCATTGTTTAGCTCCCCCTTATAAGTGAGAACATATGGAATTTGCTATTCTGTTCCTGTATTTGTTTACCTAGGATAATGTCCTCCAACACCACCAATGTTGCTGCGAAGGACATGATCTCATTCCTTTTAATGGCTGCATAGTATTTCACGGTGTGTATGTACCACATTTTCTTTATCCAATCTACTCTTGATGGACATCTGGGTTGATTCCATGTCTTTGCTATTGTGAACAGGGCTGTGATGAACATTTAGGTGCATGTGTCTTTATAACAGAACAATTTATTTTTTTCTTGCCTTTTTGCATGCCTAGTAATTTTTGTATTGAAAGTGTGGGAGAGTAAAGATGGGGGTAAATATATTTTAATGCCTGGAAATGGGCACATCTTTCCTTCTGCAAGTTCTGCTAGGTCTCTAGTGTAAGGGTTTGAGTTAATCTAACTAGGAGTTGGATGGACTTGGAGGTTTGTTGTCTCTATGGTTACTCTCAGTGACCTACCAGCCTCACATTCTTCTAGTAATACCCTGTGTTCAGGGCAAGGGCTGATTGCCAAGTCTGTTTTCCAGTGACTGCTGCACTCTCAGACTTCAGTCTTTCCTTTGCACCATGTCTCAGAGAAAGTCTGTCTCCTGCATATTACCTTTCACTCCATGCCTGTCAGCCTGGCGGTAGGGAATGGGGGTGGAGGTTCTTCTCTTGTTCTGATTAAGCCTCAGTCTTGGGCAGGCAGTGTACCCCAGAAACCAAGGAGGTGGCATTTTCAGTGATCCTGCCAATCCTTCAATAATCCCGCCCTTTCCTCTAACACAGTCCTGAATCTAGCTTGTAATCTTGCCCCCTCCCAAAATAAAGCTTTTGTCTTCTAGGGGAGACACAGCGGAAATATCATATGCCAACTTCCCTTCCTCCATGCTCTGAGCACCGCCTTTGTACCTCTCTCTGTGCACTCGGCATATCCTGTGTGGTAGGGAGTATGCTTCTAAATATGTTTTATCTTGCCTAATAGAAGATATGATCTTCCTGTGTTGTCAATATTGGCTTTTTATTATATAATTGTTCTATACATGGTTATCTTTTATCTCAACCAAAACCATTTTTTTCTTCGATAATACAGTACAAACCTTTCCCTTTTAAAAATAAAATTAATATTTCCAGCTGGGCACAGTGGCTCATGCCTTTAATCCCAGCACTTTGGGAGGCTGACAGACAGATCACCTGATGTCAGGAGTTCAAGACAGTCTGGCCAACATGGTAAAACCCCGCCTCTGCAAAAAAGAAAAATACAAAAGTTAGCCAGATGTGCTGGTGCACACCTATAATCCCAGCTACTCAGGAGACTGAGGCATGAGAATCGTGTGAACCTGGGAGGCGGACGTTGTAGTGAGCCAAGATCGCACCACTCCACTCCAAGCTGGGTGACAGAGTGAGACTTTGTCTCAAAAAAAAAGAAATAATAATAATATTTCCCTTTTGCAATTTCTTATACTTCCTTCAATCTCCAAATACACAAATAGCATAGAGGATTAAAGTTGATCTGATCCTTTTCTGCAAGTTCTCCAAATAGAGTTATAATTATATATGACTTAGGGTCTGCAGTCCTATACTGGAGCCACAGCTTCCCACTCAGTTGTAGCATGGCATTAGGCAAAGGACTTAAACTTCTAAGCCTTAGTGGGGATAAACGAGGCAAACATTCATACTTAATTCACAGGACTGTTGTGAAAACCAAATGAGATAACGCATGTGATAAGCACTAGGCAGATGTTAGTTTCTGGTAAAATTATCATTTTAAGAAATAGTTGCTTTTGGCAGAGAGGAGGAATGGAATTAACTTTTACTGAGTCCTACACACAATGCTCAGTGCCTCTGCAGGCTCCATCTTAGTGAAGCCACACCAGTCAAAAGGTATATGTATTATCATTAACTTTGTGTGACAGAGGCAAGGTGCAAACAGGTCCTTTGTCACCACTGACATAGCCTATGTAGCAGTGAACTATTATTTTCTTTTTATGACTGCAGAAAATATCTTCTGTGGAGTACAGACACATAATATAGATACACCAAGAGATTACTCAGGAAGGTGGTAGACCAGTAACCTTCCAAGGCAGTGAATTCACCACCAAGCCTCTAGACTCCATATGTTCAGCTATACGGGTTTTGACAAATGCAATGAATCACGTATCCACCACCACAGTACCACAGCGAATGGTCCCACCACTCCAAAAATTCCCTCATGCTGCCCCTTTGTGTGGTTTAGACATTAGGATAGAATCAAACAGCTAATATGCCCTATTCGGGTCTCCGGTTCCCAGGACCCAGTCCCCTGAACTCCTGAATGGGACTCAGCTTAACAACCCCAGCTTGGTTGTCCAGTGATTGTAAAACCATAGCTTTTTTCTGTAGGTTATGTTCTGCAAGGCTAGAGACTACTTTTAGTTTCCTGCACGGTAACCCTGGTCTTGGCTAACCTCAGGCACTGTAACCATGGTCTGGGCTAGCCTCAGGCACTGCAGCCCGAGTCTAGACTAGTCTGGGACACTGCTAAGGCAGGCCCCAAGGATCCATAGGCCAAGATGTCCTATAACTACCCCTGCCCCATCCACCATCCACCATCAAGCCATTGCAGGGCTAGGTATCATGGGCTGGGGCCTCTGCAGGCTTTCCCTTTGGGGCCCAGAGTCTCTTTTTATGCTAACTAAAAGGTACAAAGCATAACAAGCCTTCTTTTTGAGACAGAGTCTCACGCTGTCACCCAGGCTGGAGTGCACTGGCACAATCTCGGCTCACTGCAACCTCCTCCCAGGTTCAAGCGATTCTCCTGCCTCAGCCTCCCAAGTAGCTGGGATTACAAGTGCCTGCCACCACACCCATCTAATTTTTGTATTTTTAGTAGAGATGGGGCTGTACCATGTTGGTCAGGCTGGTCTTGAACTCCTGACCTCAAGTGATTCACCCGCTTCAGCCTCCCAAAGTGCTGAGTTTACAGGCGCGAGCCACTGAGCCTGGCCACAGGCTTTCTGTTTCTCCTCCATTTTCCTATTTAAAAGGTAGAAGCCAAAGACTGAATTTGCACAATTCCTATGCTGTAGCAACAAAACGCACAGTTGCAGCAAGTGAATCTGTGTTTTGGAAAAATGTGTTTTAAACACATTCTCTTTTCTTTTTTCTTGCCATCAGTGTACTGTTTCTATTTCATGCGAACTGATAATTATTACATACAATGCTTTCCCATCATGAACACTTAGTCATTTTTTAAAAACATTGCTTTGATCATGTCACTTTTCCAGCCCAAAACATTACCCAGTTTGCAGTTGTTTACTATTTAGCCATCTCTAAATCCACCCAAATTACCTCCCATGCCTCCCACACACAAAGCTCTACTCTGACCAAACAGGACTTATTTCCATCCACTCTACCCTTGCCTCTTCTGCAAGGGTCATCATGACTGTGAAGCCCTCTCAGGCCACAGGAATGAACTTCCTCTCTCATCTGGATTCTTGTAACCCAAATTCCCCATCATGCTAAGATGTCCTGACATATTATGGCTATTAACATATGCCCTGCAAGATCTCTCACCGTTGTAAAGAGTTAAGCTTCCCTTGAGTAACCATCTATCTTTGTCTTGTAGACACTGCAAACTGTGTAACAGAGTCTTTCCCTCCATCTGGTGACTGCTAAAACCTGAGAGCTACATTTATACCCTATTTCTAAGAAGTATACAGAACCTTAGGCCACACATATACAATATACATCTACACTATACAAAACAGTAACTTATACTTCAGCCCTGGCTCAAGTCATCACTTCCGACCCTTGTTTTCTCTTGGACTCATTTGTCTTTCTGATTTATATTTTATCTTGCCAGGTTGTGTGCATTTTTTGGAAGGTGGGATGAGAGTGAGGAGAAAAAGCTAGAATTCTTTCCCATGCCTGGCACAGACACGCTGTACTCCCAATGATGGGGGGTTGACAAGTGGATCTTCACATGCTGATATTTGTCATTATCTAAGGGGTGTGTCTGGAAGTAGGCACACATTCTTCAATCTGCCTCTGTTATGACCAATCAAAACTCAGAAGGCCCCTAAGCCTGGGTACATTAAACGTCACCAAGGTCCTGATCCAGAAATCTCCCATCCTTTTAAGATATTTTCAGAAAAACAACAACAAGACAATGGATGCCAGGAGCTAAATGTCCAAAATAGTTGTGTGATGATGGTAGGCGCAAATCAGCAAAAACTCCCTGTGTTGTTTCTTTCTGGGATTCTAGACCTTGATCTTCCCCTCTCGGGACAAAGCTTTGTGTCCACAGTTAAAGCCACTCATTCTGCAAGTGTCTGTCTGAGTCATTTCTACATGGGAGGATGCCAGACAATGCCAGCTGCCTACATTCGCCTTTCTTCTTTATGAGTAGAACCCCAATTTTGCTCCAGGCAGCCATATATTCTCCCTTATGAAAAAACAACAGCAAAAAATCACCTCCCTTCCCCAGATCCCCTGCAGCTAGGTATGGTCACATGGCACACTTCTGGGCAGTGAGACATGAGCTGAAGCTCACTAGTTAGGGTCTTCCAAGAAAGCTATCATTTTTCTAATAACAGAAGGAGCACACGAGGCTGGCCCATCCCTTTAGACCTCACCTTGTCCCCTTTAGACTTCCTGGAAGGTGATGTAACGACAGAGGTACAAGAGCCATTTTGCAAACCTGAGAATGATAAGAAAGGCAGAGGAGAAAGCAAAAGGGCACTGGTGACATGGAAGAGCCACTGTGCCAGTCCAGAACCACTATCCCTGTCCTTCTCCTAGCACAAGAGAAGTGAAACCTTACATTTCATGCCAGCATTTTCGGTTTTCCATTACAGGCAGCCAAACTCAATCCCTAGTGATGTAGGGAGGCAGTGTGCTTAATAATAAAAGAAATTAAAAAAACACAATCCCAGTTCACACATGGTTCTTATCTATCGGGGGAGATAAGAAACTCGGAAGAATAATCGTAAAGCCTGATGGACAGTGACAAGCACATGAGCCATAGCTGGGGTGCTCAAGAGAGTTCAGAGGAGGGAGAAATGGCTTCTAGCTAAAAGCAATTAAATTGGGCCACTTCACACTAAAATATCACATTTATCCTACCTGAGAGACACTGTTCAGTCCAAGAGAATCAACCTTTCCTGGCAGAACTGTACGCATTACATGTCTTGGGGAGTAGTTTTGAGGAGTGGCTCCTTCCCTGGACAAGGCTAAGGAGTGTGGCTGTGCCAGGCATGGCATGGGAAGGGATCAGGCTGATTCTCTCTCTCCACCCTCCCTCCCCTCTTCCTCCCATTCACTTGCTTGTTCTCAGTGCCCAAAAGGGAAAAAGCTTTCCTCCATCGCTCTCTGGATGATGCTGGTGCTGTTGGCTCATGCCCAAGAATGCCCTGGCCAAGCAGCACCCCAGAGGAGGGTTTTGGTTGCATGTTTTAAAACATCACAACAAAACCCCTGATGAAGAATCTGAGCCTGACACCTGTCCCCAAGGGGGCCTGCTGAGGTGATAAGGGCAGCCCTGTGCAGAGGCCCTGAGACCTCAGATCTCATCTCCTGTAGGAGTTGCACAGCCAGGACGGAGAAGAAAACACACACTGGGTTTTAAAGCACCATTTCCCAGAGCACACCAGGTGACAATAAACATGGGATCCAAGAATCCGTGACCAAACAGTATAGCCGGCCCTCTCCTTTTCTGTTGGAACTCAGTCACCTTGAAATGTTCCCCGTTGGGTTCTCAGTTCGAGGCCAACACCCCAGAACCACACTGGGGGTATCTGCCAGATTTTCCTCTTGAGTCCTAGTCCTGTCACCACCATTTCCAAAACCTGCTGTGAACAACATCCCGGAGACCGTGAAACTGATCTCCAGTCCCACACAACAAGCCCAAGTTCCCCACCAAGACCTCAAGCCCTCTGCCTACTCCACTCACCATGTATAGAAGGATTTTGATCAACAAAGTGCGGAAATCACTGTTTTCACTCTGAAATCTGCAACTATTTTACCCAGAACACATAGGCTGTAAGAAGTCAACAGAATTCTATGTGTCGTGGAAAAGGTTAAATTTGAAAAGACCGCCAAAGTCTTCTTATCATATCACATAGTTGAGAACTATCACGCATTACATGGAGAACACATTTATGCCACTAACTGCATGGTATATGCAAATGAAAACATGCTAATTGGCTTTAGCTGTTCCTTTACATAAAGTCAATACTTCTATGGATCATTAAATGTATCCCTTTCATATTAATTTCAAAAGAAAAATTAATTGCTATAAAAACAAATTCCCTGGTGTACCCAATGTAAAGATTCAAATCTAAAATGTTGCTACAGTAAAACATTTACTGTGTCAGCTGCCAAAATCTAGCAAATCTTCAACTCAAGCAAAAAAAAGAAATTTCGTATTGAATTTTTTTCTGTGTTTTAAAACTGATTAATTCATGCTGGTTTAAGTTCAATAGAAACCTTTACTTACATTTCAAATTTGTTTAAAATAAGTATTTAGTTATCTATTTTTTTCCTAATTAGTTGAGAGAAAGAACATTAAAACCAAGAAGGAAGCAAAAGAAATTGGCACTTGAGACTGCCCTGCCTGTCCCATTGACTGCTCTCTCCCCTAAAATGTACACGGTATATAGTGTCTGGCACATAAAGGGCCTCAATCAGTATTTTTTATTTAAATAAATGAATTAATCAATTAGCTTTTTGCAATGTCTTATGATGCATTTAGCTAATTAAAATTAAAATAATAGTTATAATTTCTTGGATGCTTACTTTCTGCCAGGTACCCTACCATGGAGGTGTTCTCCTCAATTTCCAGATACAAAAACAGAGGCCCAGCAAAGTCAACTTAAATAGGTATTAGGTTTCAGAGCCAAGATGCAAATGCAGGTCTAGCCACAAAAGTCAACACCATTTGCACACGGTCTCCCCAGCCTAGGGTCATGGATAGTTACCGGAGAAGGGAGCAGATGGGAGCGTGTGGCCCACCAAGTTCAATCCAGCTGGCCACCCTACAGGGGGCCTCACGGCCCTGGTGCATTGACCAGAATCATGGATGGGCACTGGCCTTGCACACTCATCAAGGGCAGGGTCATCACTCAGAGAGACTCAGATTAACCAAGCCCACAGTCCTGGGCATGACTAGAGCACCAACTCTTCTTTTGCAATAGAATTAACATCTTGGGGACCAGTATATTCTCCCCAAGCAGCAAGACCTGCAACAGGGAAAGCCCAGTAAATATCAGGACATTGTTGAGAAAACCAAAACAGAAGCAAGCACAGCCATTTTCTAAATGTTTTCAGGGCAACTAGACTATTTGGATTTCCTTGGCTGTCACCACTACCTGCCACCAATCTCTATTCTAGGGACCAAGATTAGATAAGTGATTCCAGTGTCTGAAGATTCTCCCTTTTCAATCATCTCCACTTTAGAGCAAGCCTCCTTTATTTGTTTATGCTAATTTATTTTCTCAAGCCTCTATCCTGCAAAATCTTCACCTTATTTTGGGCTCTGGCCCTAAGACCCAAAGGATTGATACTAAAATTTAAGGTCAGTCTTATTTCCCTTATTCTCAAGCCCTTATATTTGAAGGAACTTCTCTTTGGGGTATACATCCAAATAAATGGAAACAATATCATATGTGTGTGTTTAATATTGTTCACGTGCTAATGAAAGACAAGTGGGCCATCATAAAAACCCAAAACATCTTGAGGTGCTGATTCTTAGAAAGTGTAATTATCACTTACATCACATAAAATGTCACATCACTTTCACGTTTTTCAAATGCAAGGTACTATTCTGAAAAAAGAATAAAACAGTGTTTGCCACAAACCTCAGGACTAGTTGACTTTGTCAGTTCTCAGGATATCAAAAGAAAAAAAAATGAATGGAATTTATAAAATGATCCACTAAGGAACGGAAGTCGCTGGGACAGAGAGAGGAGATGAAGGCACGAGAAGGAAGGCACAGCAACAGGTTTGCTTTCTGGTACAAGGACACAGAGGTCATGTGTGTTCTTCTCACACTAGGACATACGTTTTGGAAAAAGTGTCTCCTTTGAAAAGCTTATAATTAAGCCTAGTGATACACTGCACCATTTGATGGTACTGTACATGAGAAAACACTAAAAACACTCTGGAAAATATAAGTGGCTATATTACGATCTGTAAACAGTCCTGGTCCCAAATTCAAATGAAAATATAAACAGTTGGTTTGAAAACAGAGCTCTGATCTATAGTTCCATGCTTAAGCAAAGAGTCTATTTTTAAAGAGTAGGAAATTTTTTCTATCAATAGAAGTAGTAACATATTACCATTTATTTCGAGGAGGAGAGGCCTCAAATCTCTCATTTCGAAAACCCTAGGATTTTCTGACTCTCAGTTAAATTTGTGCCTAAATTCTCCCTAAAGTGGAGATTTTGTATAAAATCCCCAGGCTGATTTTCCAGTTTCCAATAAGCTGAGCACGAGTTGTCCAGGAAAGCAAGACCACCGTTGCCCAGCAGCACGTTTGTATCGGTTTCCCAGGGCTGCAGCCACAAATTACCCCAAACCTGGCAGCTTAAAACCACCCAAGTGTACGATTTTAAAATGCTGGAGGTCAGAAGCCCAAAATGCATCTCACTGGGCTAAAATCTAGGGCTCGGCAGAGCTGCATTCCCTCTGGAGGCTCTAGGAGAATCCATTTGTTTGCTTTTTCCAATGTCCAGAAAATCCATTTCCATGCCTTTTCCAGAGGCTTTGGTTGGTGGCTCTTGAATCCATCTCCAAAGCCAGCAATGGCTGGCTGAGTTTTTCTCACATGGCATCACTTTGGTTCTCTGCTTTCATCACCACCTCTCTTTCTCTGATTCTTTCAAGAAATCTGTGATACTGAATCCACCCAGATAACCCAGGATAATTTCTCCATCTCAAGCTCCCTCCCTTCATCACATCAAAGTCCCTTTTCCTGCATATAATAACATATCACAATGACAAGGATTAGGACGTGGCTGTCTTTGGGAGGCCATTATTCTGCCTGCTGTTGCACTCTTGGCTAATACATAAGGATTCACTAAATACAATGAAGGTGCAATTAAGTCAATACAAGTTGCAAATAGAAATCTGTTCTGCTCAGATATTTAAGTTGCACAGCCCTATGGGTTTTATGCACAGACACACTGCATCCTCTGTGTGTTGTGGCCATGTGTCATGACCTTTCAGGAAGGGTGGAGTGGGAAAGACAGAGCATCACGTGTGCTTGGTGGCCCCGCATTCTCTTCTCCGGCTGGTGCCCCATCCCATGTGAGCAGAGAGCTGTGCCCTCAGCATCTCCGAGAGCCCTGCTACCCCTGATCTCACCTCCCTGGCTTCACTGTGGCTGTCTGGCTCATGAGCTCCAACCTTGCTCCTGCCTATGCCTCCATCTACTCATCTCTGACTGCTGCTGTTCAACCTGATGCAGTGTTCATCCTTACCCAATAAACTATAGAAGATCAGAAGTGAGCACAGAGTCTCCCTCTGACACTATAGATAACTGTCCATTTTCAGGCAGGTGCAGAAGTCCAAGACACTAAGCTTTGGCGAGCACTTCACCGGTACAGTCCACCCTCCATTCTAAAGAGATGGCTGAGTTCTGGAAGGCACAGCTATAAGAATCTGCGTCCTGGCTGCCCAAGGCAAGGGGGCGCCCAGCGTGGCTCTGGAAAGTAATTTGGTAAGTAAGATGGAACCCAATGCACCAAAATACCTGAATCTTTAAAGACTTCACTTTTTTTCTTATTGTTGCTGTTTTTTTTTTTTTTTTTTTTTTTTTTTTTTTTTTTTTT
>NC_037676.1:18304458-18365750 GCF_003255815.1 Theropithecus gelada
CTTTTTTTTTTTTTTTTTTTTTTTTTTTTTTTTTTTTTTTTTTTTCTTGAGATGGAGTTTCGCTCTTGTTGCCCAGGCTGGAGTGCAGTGGCGGGATCCCGGCTCACTGAAACCTCTGCCTTCTGGTTTCAAGCGATTCTCCTGCCTCAGCCTCCCTAGTAGCTGGGATTACAGAAGCCCGTCACCATGCCCAGCTAGTTTTTGTATTTTTAGTAGAGATGGGGTTTCACC
This sequence comes from Theropithecus gelada, assembly GCF_003255815.1. Lineage (NCBI taxonomy): Eukaryota > Metazoa > Chordata > Mammalia > Primates > Cercopithecidae > Theropithecus > Theropithecus gelada. The sequence goes on from NC_037676.1 coordinate 18,304,690, forward strand.
ATGTTGGCCAGGCTGGTTTCAAACTCCTGACCTCGTGATCCACATGCCTCGCCCTCCCAAAGTGCTGAGATTACAGGAGTGAGCCACAGCGCCTGGCCAAAGACTTCACATTTTTAGAGCAGTTTTAGGTTCACAGCAAAATTGAGAGGAAGATGTAGAGATTTCCCATAAACCCTCTACCCCCAACACATGCACAGCCTCCCCCATGACCCACACACCCTAGCAGAGGGTGCATTTGTTACACTGGAACCTACACCGACACATCATTATCACCCAAAGTCCGTAAGTCAGGGTTCACTCTCGGTATTGTGCATTCTGTGGGTCTGGACGAAGGTACAATGACACGGATTCACAATGACAGTATCATTCAGAGTAGTTTCACTTAAAATCCTCTGTGTTCTGAAGACTTAAATTGTTTTGTGAAGTCTCTGTGGCCATATTACCTAGGGAAAGTCAGGCGGCCTTGAATTTCCTAATACAATATTGATAACTCTGCCTGCATCGCCTGGGTATTGGAAATAGTGTAAGCTCCATGCATTTGGATAAAAATGTTATTGTAAATAGTCACAAACTTTAAGATAAGTTAACATTACATTTTAACACAATAATACATAGGGCCTTTGATAAATGAAATAGCCCTATGATTCTCAAATGATACGTAATTTAAAAAATATGTTTGTGACACAAAAAATTGTTAACTACCTTGATAAATATGGAACATTCGTGCAATCCAATATTATACAACTACTGTTGTGAAATGAAAAATTATTCATTTTTATGTTTTTGTTTTCATGTTTTCTTTTCCTTTGTATAGTTGACAAAAATTGTATATGTTTACAGCATACAATATAATGTTTTGATATATGAATACATCATACAATGGTTTAATTAACACATCATCACCTCACATGCTTATCATTTTTTGTGGTGAGAACATTTAAGATCTACCCTCTCAGCAATTAAAAAATATACAATACATTATTATTAACTATAGTCACCGTGTACAAATATTTTTAGAATGAGTATAAAGTCGTATGAACAATATAATACTGACTATGAAAAAAATATACCAGAAGACAATGGAAGGAAAACATCAAACGCTGGCAGACATTTCCTCTGGAGAGCAAGTATATCCGTTAAAAATCATTAGTAGCAAACAACAGGAACCGATTCTGACTAACTTCAACAAAAGGGGTTTCATTAGGATACTGAGAGCTCAGAGGACTGAAAGCTGAGGAGCCACACTTGTAAGTCAGTGAGAACTAAGGCAGTTCTAGAGGCTTCTAGACAGCAACCTTAGGAGCATCCTCATACAGAGTTACTGGCCAAGGTGCCACCTCCAGGAATGAATAAACTCCAGCACTTTTATTCCCCTCAAAATTCAAATCCCTGGGAAGAAGCTTGCTATTGGTCCAGCCTGAGTCACACACCCACCCCAGGGGCTGAGGGAAGGCACCCGACCTGCTTTTCAATCACACCAGACATCCTTTATTGGGGAGACATGTGATTCCCCAAAAGGAAATCAGAGGGCTTATGGGAAGGAGTGGATGATGAGCAGCATGAAGGAAAAAAAAAAAAAAAAAATGTCCAGTGGAATTCGAAGTGACTTTTTCCTTCTCTTTAATTATTTTCTTTAGTTAACAGGTTGCACACAGTAATTACAAAATTGTGTTTTGGTTTGGTTTGGTTTGGTTTTAGACAGGGTCTGGCTCTGTCACTCAGGCTGTAGTGCAGTGGTATGATCACGGCTTTCACTGCAACCTCCACCTCCCAGGCTCAAGTCATCCTCCCAACTTAGCTTCCCAAGCACCTGAGACTACAGGTGCATGTCACCACACCAGGCTAATCTTTGTATTTTATGTTGAGACGGGGTTTCACCATGTTGTCCAGGCTGGTCTCGAACTCCTGGGCTCCAGTGATCCAGCCGCCTCGACCTCCCAAAGGGATTATAGGTGTGAGCCAATGCAACTGACCACAAATTGTTTCTATCAAGATAACAATATTCTCCTTTTTGGTCATGGTTGATGGTTGCCCATCAAAATGTGCCCTCCCCTTTCCCCTCACACCATGGCTGGGTGACATTTCCCATCCTTCCTGACACATAGGTATGACCCTGGGACCAAGGTGGGCCTCGGTTGTCTCAAGTGGAAAGTGAGCGAAAGTCCTCCCTCTGCCCTGAGGCCTCCTAGGTCTGCTCACCTGGAATGCTCCCCTCAGACCACATGAGAGGGAAATAAACACATATTTCCTTAAACAACTAAAATTATTATTGAGTCTTTTTAAGAAACTAGCCTTATCTTAATGAATAGAAGCAAGATGTCATTCCAAGTGCGACGGTTCTACGCGCGATGTTCTGAGAGGTTGTGTTGTGCAATGATTAAGAACCCACGCTCAGGAACCGCGTTGCCAGGGCTTAAAGCTGGGCTCCAGCACTTACTAGCAGCACGGCCTGGGCAAGTCATTTAGCCATTCGGCGCCTCCGTTTCCTCATCTGTAAAATCTTGTAGGGTTGTTGTAAGGATTAAGAAAATTCTTCCACGTAAAATGTGTGACCCACACAAAAGAAACACTATGATACTTTCTACATGATTCAAAAGAAGTAGGCTCATTTTTCCACAGTCACATTTTAACAATTTTTATGGAAAAAATTAACACATCTACAGGTCAGCGCTAAAAATAAAAAGTGAATAAGAATGCAGGCTAAAATATCAAGCATTCTTTGTGCAGTAGAAATTATTAATGCTACAGTAAGAAGGATCTGTTTGAGAAACTCGAAGAAATGCTTCAACTCAGTGGTGTGAGCTGAAGATAGAATTTCATTTTAAACTCTTCTATTTCAGGATTCTGTGAGTTTAGGTCAGACTTATAATCCTATTTGCACAGACTTATTCTAATCTGAGTACACATGCACACACACTCTCATTGATTTTGAGACCACATGTTCATTCCACATTTCAGCCCACAATTTATGCATTTGTAGGAATAAAGTACTATTCATTCAATGCAGAGGCATGCTGCCTCTGCATAAAAAGGTGGCTTGTTAATTCATTTCTCAAGTTTTAATACTTTCTTACAATTTCTACCAAAAATTCTGGAACGTTTTTAGGTGTGTATGACTGCACTGTGGAAAAAAATGGTAACCCTTTCCTTAACCCCCCAAAAGGCTTAACTCACCTACCTTTGGCATAGGGCCTTTGAGAAGGTGAAATTAAAATAAAATTGTCCTGTAAGCAGGCAGTCTGATTTCTAAGGAGCTATGGGTTACAAATATGTTAACAAGCTTACTAAGGGAAAATTTTCAAAGGGTCCTACTCTTTTTTAAGCTGATATATTTCCCCAAGGCAATTATCACAAATTTCCTATTATTTCTTCTCACAAAATGTTCCGTGGATAATTCCTTAACAATATAAAACAGTTAAATGTGACCTACCAGATACAACTAAGTGAGGACTGAAATGTACCACTGCTGTAAGGAAAGAAAGTCATGTCTTTTGAAAATTAATACACTCAGAAGTCTCTGAGCACATTAAACCAAGGGAATTAAATAACATACGGAGTTAAGAAGAACTCTCAGCTCACTCTAATATTTGCTTATTCATTTGTTTGTTTGCTTGCTTGCTTGTGAAGTGATTGCGTGTATATTTGCAGGCAGTGCTCATACGCAAACTAGCAACCATTCCTATGCATGGTTCCTCATTCCTCTAAGGGCAGAATTTTTTTTTTTTTTTTTTTTTTTTGAGACGGAGTCTCGCTCAGTCGCCCAGGCTGGAGTGCAGTGGCCTGATCTCAACTCACTGCAAGCTCCGCCTCCCGGGTTCATGCCATTCTCCTGCCTCAGCCTCCCGAGTAGCTGGGACTACCAGCGTCCGCTACCTTGCCCGGCTAGTTTTTTATATTTTTTAGTACAGAAGGGGTTTCACCGTGTTAGCCAGGATGGTCTCGATCTCCTGACCTCGTGATCCGCCCGTCTCGGCCTCCCAAAGTGCTGGGATTACACGCCTGAGCCACCACGCTCGGCCCTAAGGGCAGAATTTAAGACCAATGGGTAGAAGCTGTAAAACACTTCCAAATTGAGCCGTACAGATGCAGAATGCCCTGCCTTGTGAAGTAGTGAGTTTGCTGTCCCAGGAGTATTCAAACACAGACCGGACAACCTGGGATGCTGTAGAGAAGCTTCAAGGATCAGAGGGCTAGCTAGAGTAGTTATAGGTTCCTTTTAACTTAGAGAGCCTAGGACCTCACCAAGGCCAGATGAAAGGCTTTAATTCATTTCATTTTGATCTAACATTATGTTTCTCCTGCACTCCCTGGCTCTCTGGCCCAGGAATAATCTGCCACAGAAGATGTGGAGAACATGCTATGAATGCCACAAGAAGGCCCTTCCCCCTCCTTTATCCTGTGCTTTGACCACACACAGAAGGGTGGTCCCATATGACCTTGTGCCTGGAGGATTCCTGGGTTCCACAGCAGTTAGAAGCAAGAGTTGAACAGGCATCCCATGAAGAACTTCCCATCCTCTTTTACTGCAGAACTGTCACCTTTTTGTGAGGAAGCATCATGTTTCACTTCCCCAGCACCTTCAGCTCTCGGCAGGACAAATCAGCCCACCAGCAGAACTGGGGTGCTGATGTCACCTGCCATTCCACGTTCAGAGGGAGAGATCTCAGACAAAGGGTGCCAGTGGAGCCCACCAGACTAGAGACCTTTACAATCTAACGGATAGTGCCCATGCAATGTTTCAAGATCCCCAATCTATAATCACGACTCTCATCTGCCTGAGTTACAGAAAAACAGAAAGCCCATTCCTTGAGAAATGCAAAGTCAAAAACACATTAAAAGCCATCACACTCCCTTCTTTACACTCAAGGTCGCTGTTCCTAAATCAGAATGCTCAGAACCAACCAAGAGATCATGAAGACCAAGACAGAACAACTCCTGGGGAATAGGGACATGTAGCTCCCTGACTGGCTGAGGAAGGATTTGAAAATGCAGCCACTAACAGAATTTGCACACTGCAGGACTCCTAGTCAAGCTGCTAATAAAGAAATCGCTTATGCTAGGGGACTAAAAATGTTCTGTATTGTTAAACTGGTATCATGTCCATGCTGAGGTTGGAATTATGATGTTTAAGTGGCCTGCTATTCTGAATGGACTTTTTCCAATAAAGAAAAATGTACTTAAGGGTAAGCAAAAAAGGATATAAAGTGACCCCACCGGAAGGGATAACTAGGTCATCGCTCTCAGCTGCCTGCTCTCTGTCCTTCTGTGCAAAGCTACAGGGGTGACACCCACCTCCCAGGTGACAGCCGGCCCTCCCAGGTCGATCCAGTGATAAGAGTTGCCTGTACTCCTGAATAGGAATGAAATGGCCCCTGATCATCCCTCTGACTGTGTTCTTAGAGTAGAATATCCTTTAATAAGTCCCTGGTATTTATTTGTCAGTAACACTGAAATAGCTCTCTTGTGTTCCATCACTCTAATCATCTTGCAAACCAGACTCCTACGGCCGGTGGCCAGAGCTGAAACCAGCTCTCCCTGCCCCAAGCTTGGGCAGAACAGAATGTGTCCTCCTGCATTCTTCATGCCACCAGGATAGCTGGCAAATGCCCTTGGAGGAGAGGTGGGGAACTCCTTGAAGCGTCAGGGAATGGAGAATTAACCTGGACAGGAATGCCCACGGGAATTAGGGGGTACGAGGAAGTTGAAAGACTCCCTGAAAGAAAGGGAACCATGAGCCTAAACAGCCTCTAAAGATGGCTGCTTCCTGACACATCATCTTCCAACCTAAAACCTGAGAAACCTGTGATGCCACTTTTCCATAATGCAACTCCATGAGGCTCACTCAAATGCAGCACCTCCAAACAACCGGCAAGAAAAAGAAGCTCCTTGGCCAGGGGCAGTGGCTCATGCCTGTAATCCCAGCACTTTGGGAGACTAAGGCAGGTGAATCGCCCAAGGTCAGGAGTTCGAGGCCAGCCTGGACAACATAATGAAACTGTGTCTCTACCAAAAATGCAAAAATTAGGCAGGCGTGGTGGCCCATGCCTGTAATCCCAGCTACTCAGGAGGCTAAGGCACGAGACTCCCTGGAACCCAGCAGGTGGAGGTTGCAGTGAGCCAAGATTACACCACTGCATTCTAGCCTGGACGAGAGTGAGACTCCATCTCAAATAAATAAATAAATACGGCTGTTTCCTGACACGTCATCTTATGAACTAAAACCTGAGAAAAGGATGCCACTTTTCCATAATGCAACTCCATCTCGAACACAACACCTCCAAACAACCGCAATAAAAATAAGCTCCTGAAAGAGATCTGTGGGTACAAGATGGTTGCACAACCACGTGAATGTACTTAATGCCACCAAACTGTATACTTTAAAATAGCTGTACTATGTATGTTTTACCACAATAAAATATAATTCCATCTCAGGCTCTAATTCTTGATCAAGAAACAGCAGATACTTACTCGTCAGCATCCTCTATAATTGCATATTGAAAACTCTTTTAAACTGTTGCCATGGTTAATAATTTAGAAAATAAATTAAAATATTGAGTCGAATAATAACCAAGCTGTCAGGCCATGCTGCAACTCTATCTTTGACATTTCAATTATGTACGGCATTAGAGCTTTGATCTCCATAACGCGTGGATAGCACACAGAAAACAAGACCATTTCTAAAACTGTGCCATTGGCCAAATGCTTTCTTACAATCAATCCTACATCTTGCAAGTTAAGAGAATTAGGTAATGTAAGCTAAAGTTGCAATCTGAATCAATCCAGCTTTAATCAGTTCTCTCTTTTTTCTAGAAATTAGTGTGCTAAAAATGGCATGTTTTCAAATAAACTAGCATAACGGTTGTGTTTCTCCTGCTGTCTTTGATGAGCATTAACTAACAAGAAAAATCTGTCCTCAAAAACATTTTTAATTTCCTGATATGCAGAAGTTAAAGACTTTTTAAATAGTATTTCTACAACAAAATACATCCAATTAAAATCAATCAAAGTCTACTGTGGTTAACTTTATTTATCAGCCACCATAAAACATGCACTGGAATCAGTTGCTGTGTTCAAGGACCATCTCTTGAAAACAAGAACGTGAAATTCTGACTCACCGATAGTTGGCCTTTCAATTGATATTGTCTTCCCTGATCCTGAAAGCAGAATAAAAAGCAGCCATAGGTGTCTTCGTGCGACTTTCACCCCGTACCACCAGCACAGTATCTGGCACATAGTAGTGGCTCCATGAATGTGTGTTAAAAGAATAAACAGGAAAACAGCATCAAGATTTATGAGTTATAAACAATATACAGAGAAGTGAGAAGTATTCACAGACACTGTAGTCAATAGATCGAATTGCAGAAAAGTTACATATATGGATCTTTATAAATTGTATCATTTCGAAATCCATTCCCTTGCCATATGAATCACTCTCTGTATTACTTTGCATTGCTGCATCCTACAAAGTGAAGTTTAATTGCTGTTTGGGGTTTTTTTAGAAGGCAAATAATTTTCTAATTTATCTATTTTGTAACTTTGATGATACTGGATATGTTGTTGTTGATTTGTTCTTTTGAAAGATAGAACATGTAGCTGTCTCAAATTTATTATGCAATACAAAGGGAATAAAACGTAAATGGCAAAAATTGGAGAACTTATAATTTCAAATGATTATTCTACTAACTCATCCCTTTATCCTGTTATGTTAGAAATGGTACAGTGCTGAAAGAGGATTTCTGAGGATTAATAACCAATTTGATAAAGAGTAGAACTTCAGAACAGAAGTGAAAAGAACAATCAGTATCAATGTAACAAAACACTGTTTTCTATTTCTTTTGTTTTACATAGCAGCGCTTTATATGGAAGGTATCTCAGAAATATGAGTTAACTAAGAATAAAATCCCATCCCTATATTCTAAGTTCACATTTTGTAAAGCACTCTTGTCAATTTGGAACGTGCTCCTTGTGGTATGTTCACATTGCAAGATCGCAGCCAAGGCCCACACTCCACCAATTGTTAATGTGGAATTCTATTTAAGCGTAAAAGAGATTCCATTATTGCCTACTTCAAAAACCTATATTTTCTATCAGTAAGAATAAATCAATTCCCTATGTAGGATAACTGCCAAATCAACACCATTGTCTCAAACTTTCTGAGTTAGGAGCCGGCAGCTGTGTGACATACGAAGTTTTATGCCAATATGGATTATTGCTCACCTCCTCCACAACTGCTAAGACAGAATTTTAATCAGAGGGTAACAAAGGCAATGCACAATGCTCTCTGTGTGCCGAGTGGTCTACGTCCTTCTGCTGCTAGAAGAACACCCATGCTAAATTATGCATGCTTTTCTGTTTGCCTGAAAGACATCTACATGTGCGACGACCTTTCCCAAGGGAGACTAGCTAAGGTGAGAATTCTAGATTTTGCTTCTGCTCATATGAGCTTTATTTGTTGTCATTAAAGACCTTTTTTTCCTTAATATACCTGAAAATAGCCAGAAGGGAACCTCTGCTGCCATCTCTGAATACTGAAAAGGAAGGAACAGCTTATCTCCAGCTTAGAATTCATGCCTAAGCCCAGGAGTGCAAGCCCAAACCATAGAGGGGGCCAGAATGCACCCTAAGAAGTGTACCCAGCTGCTTCATGGCACACCAGGGAGCCAGGGCTATCTGTTCACCCCCAACAATGAACGCTGAGGCTCCTCAGTCAAGGGATGGAGAGGGACCAGCCTAGTGACAGGCTCTGGGAATTACAACAGAACTGGAATGGCCATGCCCCATATCACTTCCATCTCAGAATCAAGGTATGTGAATCGGAGATAAAAAATTTCAAAGTATCAGCCTATTGCGTGCAACCTGAAACCTACACCCTTTACCAAGTGATAAGCTAGGTGAAATTGGCCTAAAGCTGCCTCAATACTTTGAATCCCTACACAGCAAACTGCCACCTGACTTTAGAGAATGTTCTCCTAACAAATACCTGAGTCTCAGCCAATCACAGCAGCCAAGCTTCAGCCAATCAGAGGCTGCCAATGAATCAGATCATAAGGCAAATGCCCAGCCATGACTAATCAAGCTGTGTCTATACTTCCTTTCTCTGTCCATAAATATTGCCTGTGCATGTTGCTGGCTGAGCTCTCTGAACCTCTACTACTTCAAGGTGCTGCCTGGTTCATGAATCATTGTTTGCACAAATAAACTCTGCTAAATTTAATTTGTCTGAAGTTTTTCTTTTAACACAAGAAAGAGAAGAAGAATTCTGAAGTACTCTTCCCTTCTATTAGTGTTGACTCTTGGCTGAATATCTGAGAGATCACAGAAAAATTTGAGGAAGAAGAAAACACAGACTTCCATTGCCAGCAATATGGCAGACTAGATAGCTGAAGAAAATCTGTATAAAACACCTAAAGTTACCGAATGTCAAAACATGCACATAATATATACGTATATGTGTGTATGTATGTATATACATGTGTATGTATATTATAAATACACATATATATTATAAATGTATATCTGAATGCATGGTTGAGATGACAGGTAAACAAGGAAAACTCTCAGAGCCCTGAAATAATAGGAAAGCATGAATCCAAACAGGTAAGAAAGATAAGGTTTGCTCTTGGTAGCTGGGAAATCGATGTTAGTGAGCCACTTAGAAGGAATGTCTAGGGCATATGTCTAGGGCAATGTCTAGGGCATATGCTGGGGCCAGAGGTTGCCAGAGGAGATCCCATGCACAGAACTGAGAACCCCCAAAATGCAGCAGCCTTAGGAGGTAAATTAGAAAAATATGATCCAAGAAAGCAAGTGGAGATGCTTGCCTATCTCAGCATTGGCTCTGGGTGAAAAATGAAAAAGAGGAGCCCTGAGAACGCCTAACTGTAAGGCCTCCTTCACACAGGTATGGGCTGAAATTGGCCCTCTGTGGCCCCAAAATTTCCATACCAAAGATTTCATTTTGAAACACCTTGGAATGATAGTACTCCCAGATACCTCCAAGAAATAAATATAAGTCCTCTCTGAACAAACACACTTTAAATATAGGCCTCAAAAAATTCCCACATTAACATTCCCACATATAACATTCCAGTGGCCAGAAGCTCAAATCAAAATACCACAAAACTCTCAGGGAGGAAAGCTGTCATAAGCAAGTAACAGAAAAAAAAAAAAAATGCTGCACAATTACATGCACAAAAGTTGCAGATATTGGAATTATCAAATGAAAACTATAAAAATGTTTTAAGTACATGGCAAAAGACAAAGAGACTATCAAAAACTATCAGATAGACTTAAAAAATAAAACTTTACATATTGAAAGAAAGATGATCTGACCCTTACTTAACAACTTTACATGAAAAATTATTAAATATAAAAATAGTTCCAATAACTTTAATGGAGAAAAATTATAATACATTCCATCTCCATGGAAGACATCCAAACAATCTTGACAGGTAGAATAATACGTCAGTTGAACAATAAAAACAAATTCAAATCCCAAAAACAATTTGAAAGTGAATAAATATATAGTATAGAAAAAATACAAAGTACATAAAAATGCAATGCAATAAAGACTTTTTTCTTCTTTTTATACAATCAATTTTATCAATGTGTTTTATCAATTTTCAACATTTTGTAAGTTTATGGGTATTTCACATTCAATCTGCATGTAAAAATCATATTGCAACATAGGAAAATACATTTAGGGCAAAATAAAAATGTTTCAAAACTTGTGGAAATAGTGCAATCATAACAAGCTAAAGAGATGTACAACAGCTGTCTCTTCTTCTCTTTTGTTTGCAATGTGTGCACAGCAAATGTTTTAATTCATCCAAACACAAAGCAGAATTCAGATTTCCTTAGCAGGGGTCAGAAAACTACAGCCTGCTTGTTTTTATAAATAAAGTTTTATTAGAATATAGCTGTGCTCATTCATTTACACGTTGTCTATGGCTGCTTTTTTCCTATGATGACAGATTTTAGTAGTTGTAACTTATACTGCATGGCCCACAATAGCCTACAATATTTATTTATTTCCCGGCCCTTTACAGAAAAAGTTTCTATGGGATAGTCTCTCACAAAATGCTATGTCTTTTCCTGAATTTCTAATGTCTAAATATCACTTCCTATAGGATTTTATTTCACGTGCTTGGGACTGAGAAAGTCATTAGGACCCAAAACCAAAAAAAAAAAAAAAAAAAGGAATCATCCAAAAAGTGACACTACTTTTCAAAAAGCCATTAAATGCACAGTTCTTATGCACACTATGTCTGTACGTTGACATTAGAAACCGAATAGATGGTCTACATATTGTATTGGACATGGTTAAAAAGAGAATTTGTAAAACAGTAAATAGAGTTGAAAAAATCACCCAACAAACAGCACAGGGGGAGAAAAAAGATAGAAATACAAACTAGATTGAGGAACAGAGAGGAACTCTACAGCACATCTCACTGGAGTTCCAGAAGGAAACACTGACAACATTGGGGAAAGAGGTTATTTTCAAAGAAATAATGGCTGAGAATTTTCCAAGATTGATGAAAGACAATTATCCTTGAGTTCAGGAAGCTCACAAAATCCTGAACAGGATAAAAAATATATATCCTCACTTATCACATTAAAAATAAAATCAGAAAGGAGAAAGTGGAGGTAGGAAAAACAAAGATATTTAAAGCAGCCAGATTAAAAAGGCATGTTTCTATAAAGAATATCAATTCAATTTAAAACTGACTTCTCAAAAGCCAGAGAAATACTATATTTTAAGTACTGAAAGTTGATTACTTCCAACCTAGAGTTTTATACCTAATGAAACTATCTTTGAAAACTTAGAATAAAATGAAGTTACTATCAGATAAATAAAACTAGGAGAGTTTACTTCTAATGGGTCCTTACTAAAAGAACTTCTAAATAATGTGTTTCAGGAAGGATATATCTCCCAGAAAGAGAGTCTAAGAGGCAAGAAGAAATTGTCATGGGGGAAAAAAAACATAAATGTGGTTAAACCCAAATGAATGCTCACCATTTAGTACAATAGCAATAATAATATCTAATTTGTCAATTTACAAACACAAGATAGATAAGGCAAAAATATTAAACAGGTGGATATTGCAGTTTTCTAATACTTTCTTTTAGGAAAAAGAAACATAAATATATTGATTAGTGGTTAATTTTAGACTTTGTTAAGTTAGACACATATGAAAAAATTTCTAAGAGAACAATTAGAAAAACAGTAGAATGTGTAACTTCCAAACTAGTAGAAGAAAAAAACTGGAAAAAGAAAAAAAAGAAAATGAAACATAAAAAAAGTAGGATGAATAAGGCACATAAGACAAGACAAGTAGCAGTAATCACAATAAACATAAATGTACTAAGGCTCTAACTTAAAGACTGAGATCATCACATATATATATTCTAAATCTAGCTAAATGCTATTTTCATATCAAAATAAAAGGATACACAAAATATTATGATTCTACTTATATGAAGTACTGAGAGCAGTCCAAATCATAAAAACAGAAAGTTGAATGCCAGGGGCTAGGAGATGGATAAACGGACAGTTAATTGTTTAATGGATATAGAGTTTCCATTTTACAATATTAAAAGGGTTCTGAAGATGGGCAGTGGTGACAGTTGCATAACATGAATGTATTTATTACCAATGAACTGTACACTTAAAAATGGTTAAGATGGTAAATTTTATTATGTGTATTTTGCAACACTAAAACATGAGGTAGCCAGGCACCATGGCTTGTACCTGTAATTCTCAGCTACTCAAGAGGCTGAGGTAGGAGGATCATTTGAGCCTAAGAGTTCGAGGCTGCAGTGAGTTATGATCACACTACTGTACTCCAGCCTGAGTGACAGACCAGGATCTCATCTCCATAAAGAAAAACATATTATTTTTTTCTAATAGGAAAATAAGAAAGCAAGACATAGAGTGGAATATTATTCTGCTTTAAAAAGAAATAAAATCCTGACACATGCTACAATATGGATGAACCTCGAAGACATTACAGTAAGTGAAATAAACCAATCATAAAAGGACAAATCACTATATGACTCCATGTATATGAAATTCTTAAAATGGTCAAATTTATAGAGTCAGAAGGTAGAATGGTGGTTGTCAGGGGCTGGAGGATGAAGGAATGAGGAATTATAGTTAAATAGGTATGAGTTTCAGTTTGGAAAGATGAAAAAAATTCAGGAGATGAGCATTCGTGATGGTTGCATAACAACGTGAATGCACTTAATGCCACTGAAATGTTCACCTAAAAATGGTTAAGATAATGAATTTTATATTGTGTATATTTTACCACAATGAAAAAAAAAAATTTAAGACAAAAATATACAAAATAAAAAGATAAGGAAGTTTTAAAGCTGAGGGCTGGTCCACTGTCAGTATCACTTAAAGCAGAACCATAAGACAGTGTGCACCGATTGAAGCAAAAATAATTATTCATATAAACTACGAATTATTTTTGTCTGAAAAAAAAACCCCTCAATTTAATTAAACCTGTAGATATAAGTAACGTTTATAGAAAACATAGAAGACACAAAACAAGTAAATGACAATATCAGGAAGAGGACTTTCAATTACAAGAGACTTCAGAGACTAAACAATCAAATGCAATGTGGGGCCCTCCTATACAACATTAATCAAACAAAAACAGATACTTTTTGAGATAAGGATAATTTAAACATGGTCTGAGTATTCAGTAATTTTTAAAGAATGATAATTTTTAGGTATAAAAACAGCATGGTGGTTATGTACAATAAAGACCTTACCAAGTTGAAATATATATGACATTTAGGGGGTATGTTTATATCATGCTACTCAAGGAAAAATCTAGTAGGCCCTATAATTTTCTGGCCACTTGTAGGTAACAGAAAGTCCTAAAGTTACTTTAAGTCACAAAACATCATTGTGATTCAGAAAATAGAATGTTCAGGTCAATGTATGACATTGACTCAAAGGAAGATCAAAACAAACAGTAAGACTTCCTGCTGCATCCCCCAGCTAGGATCTGTACAGGTAGCCTATAGGCTTCTTCTCTCTTTTCTACCCACTTGTTAGCTGCTGTTACTCTTCTCCCTGGGTTTGAAACACATGGAGAAGAAAGACCACATGACCGCCACTGCCATGAAAATGCTGGCTGCCTCACTACAAAAAGAATCCCAGCAACAAGTGTATATTTCCTAGCCTCTCTTAGAGCTAGGCATGACCACAAAAGTGAACCCAGGCTAATAAGCAAAAATGTTAGGTGGGGCATCCCAAAAGTCTCCTTAAACAGGAGGGGGCAGACCGTTCCTCTGCCCTTCCTTTCCTTCTATGCCTGGAATGTGATGTGAAGCCTGGAGCTTTAGCAGCTCTCTTTTGCTATAAGCATGAGAAATCTATTCCTAGGATGTGGGAGCAGTGAAGAAGAAGACTTGTTCCTAATAACTGTGGAACCACCATCCCATTCCTGAATTGCCTACTTCTTGAGTTATTCTATCTAAGAGAGAAGTAAACTCCCATTTTGTGTTACCATTGTTCTTTCATTTATATGCAGGCAAACTTAATCCTCACTAATGCAAATGGCTTCACATCCTGAAGACCAGCAGATACTTAAAGCAAGTTTCTCTCTTTCTCATGGGTACTTCTGTAGGTTTTCCAGGGGCTCCCTGCTGGGCCCCTTTGACAAAAGAAATCCCTGTGATATGGGCAATGCATTTAAATCTTCTGTTTGTACTGCCCCCATCTCCATCCCAGGAGCCCCTAAAATTCACTCCACAAGCTCTCTGCTGCCTGTGCCTCCTGGGCAGAGGCCAAATTGTTCCAGGCTGGCTCTCCATCCCGCCTGGGCCACATCTGGTCTACAGGAAGCACACACAAATCACACACACAAATCTCTCCAACACGCTTGGCAGGGGTGAGGCCCTATCCCAGCTGCTCCCCTTCACTCTGCCACCAAAGTATCTCACCCGAGTCACATGACAGCCTGCCACACTCCCAGCCCCAGAGAACACACAGCCTGCTGTCCAGACGGCCTCAAGGCAGCTGCTCTCTCCAGACTTGGGGTGGAGGCGCACCCGGACAACCCTTCCTCCAGGACGAAAGGACAGTGACAGGCGCACAGCAGAACCTTCTTCAAACAAATCCTCTCACACATCCAGTACCCGTGTTTTACTGTATCTTCAGAGTGAGGAGGATTTTCAAGAGCTTGAGCCTGGTGTTTGGATATTTCATTTGAAAACCTCCATTGGGGTCTTTCTTGCAACTTATTTTAGTAACTGCTAGATAATGTATCTTTAAGGGTTAGTCAAATTTTCCAATTCAACAGCCTGTTGAACTGGTACAAAAACAAATTATTTGTGGATGCACATTTCTGGTAAAGCTTGAAAGAAAAGCAAGGAAACAGTTAACAATATTTGGAAAGTCAGTTACCCCTGGGGTGAGGAAGTGCGAGGAAGGAAGGAAATATGACCAGGAAGAACACGTGAGGGACTTCAAAGGAATGTTCTAGATGCTTATGGATAGTTATTTGCTTTATTATCATAAGTTAAAATGGATACACGTGTTACAAATCCACATATGTATTCATAATTTACAAATTTAAAACTAAGCAAAAGAAGAGACACAAGATAATATCTGAACTCCATAGCAAAGCAATTCGGAAATAAGATCACACTCTGAGAATTAGGTCATGAACTCAACAAAATGGAGGAAGCAAGTCAAAAAATGACTTTTGGGCGTAGGTTGAAGGATTTCCTCCAAGGACTGGGGTGTTGTTCTTAGACAATTCTACAGTGGCAGTCCAGTGGCACAGACAATGCCCTTAACCTATCTAGTCTACTTAAATCACCTGCAAGGATAGATCAGAGAAAACCATCGCAGAGCTAGTCGCTGGTACTCCAGAACTCCCTATAGCAGAAAAGTCTGCAAGCCCTCAGAGGTGAAAAGGGAGTCTTAGCCAGGCACAGGGGCTCATGCCTGTAATCCCAGCACTTCGGGAGGCTGAGGCAGGCGGATTACGAGGTCAGGAGTTTGAGAACAGCCCGGCCAAGATGGTGAAACCCTGTCTCTATTAAAAATACAAAAATTAGCCAGCCGTGGTGGTGGCACACACCTGTGATCCCAGCTACTCAGGAGGCTGAGTCAGAAGAATCGCTTGAACCTGGAAGGCGGAGGTTGCAGTGAGCTGAGATCGCGACACCGAATTCCAGCCTGGGCGACAGAGTGAGACTCCATCAAAAAAAAAAAGAGAGTCTTAGCCAAAAGATTCGGGGAGCTGATCCTGCTGACAGTCTACTCGCCCAGACCAAGACTCCATGAGCTATAGGGACATTTTATAAAGGCTTCTGAATTCTTTTCACATTACTTTTGTAATTGCCAATGCAACTTTCTAATTATGGTCTCGCTTCTTAAGGAGCTTGTCTACGGGAAAAGAAACCGCTGATCATACGGACTGTATTGTTGTTATTAAGGGAATGCTAGCTTTATTATAATTAATAATGATAAGAGCTAATATTTCTGGTGTGCTTATCCCATTTGATCCTCACAATAGCCCTAATCCTATCAACAGGCAGCATAGGAAAGTGATAAAAAGTAACAGACTGCCAAGATTCAAATCCCGGCTCAACCCTGAACAGCTGTGTAACCTTGAGCAAGATGTTAAGCTCCTTCGGGCCTCAGTTTCCTCACTGTAAACAGGATAATGGTAGTGCCTGCCTCGTAAGGTTGTCTCGTAAAGCACCTGGCATAATATAAATGTAGGTTTATTATAAATGTTATAATTTATAGGCATAATATAAATGTTATAATTCCCCTTTTACAGACAAAACAACTGAGACAATGCTTGGCACACAGTGAGCACAATATAAATGTCTGCTATTATTCCCATTTTATAGACAAAACAACTGAGGCTCAAAGTGGTAAAGTAACTTGCTGAAGTTCCATAGGTAGTAAACGGCAGCTGGTCTAACCCAGACATCTTAGACTTCAGACCCAATGCGCCAAACCATTGTGGTGTATAAACTGAATATTCAAGTTGCGGTGACAGTTATCTGTCAAGGTAAATTAACCTGTTTACCTCTTGGGTCCTTTTCAACTGAGGGGCCTCTCTTGGCTAGGTTATTTACTCAAGACCTGATCACTGCCCTTGCAGTCTGAAAATGCAAGATGCCAGGCCTCTGAAACAGGAGACCCAACTCCTCAGCTGAGCCCTGGTCTGGCCCAGCTGCAGCCAATGCACCCTCCACGACAGCTGTCTGCTGCCCTGTCTGACTAGCTACTGAACTCTGAAATTCTCAAAGGCTGCGCTGGGAATTTTCACCATTGAGATTTCAGCTTCTAACAATATGCCAATGAAAAAAATATCACCCTAGACAGATTCAGATGATCCCAACCCTGTCTTCAGCTGACCGTAGGCAACTGTCCTTCCTTCAACATCTTTCTAACCTACCCAGGCCAAAGTACGCTGTATCTGTGAAGGGTCTGGAAAACGGGAAATGGTCCAAATGTCATCATCTGTCAAGGGCCTCCACTGCACTGTAGAAAATGCACAGGGAATGAGCCTAGCTCCTGTTCCACCTCTACCACTAACAACCACGTGAACTCTGAGAAGCATCTTTGCCTCTCTGAGCTTTGGCTTCTCCTTTTGTGGTGCAGAAACACTGGACTAGATGATCTATACATTCCCTTCCCTTCTTTGATCTTTATTTCCATGTTTTCATTCAGAGCCAGATCTCATTTTGATGTGACCACATTCAAAAACAATCACAATAAACTCTCACTTTAGGGAGATACACACACGCTGATTTCCATAATGCATAAATAGAAAGCAACGCCGTTGCTATTGGCAATTGTGAAGGGATAAAGTCACTTTCAAAACCCCAACATGAGCTGCTGGGACCAGTGAGAGGGGAAAAACTATTAGTCCGATAACCATACATTACACAAAACGTATGGAGTGGAAGCTTTGATTCCTGAGAGTAAGAAGCAATGAACTGGGCCTGTTCCTAATCTGGTTCATGCCAATCAGCCCAGATTACATGTGTATGTGTATGCCCGAGTGTGTGTGCACAAATGAGAAAGTACTGTGAACATCTCAAGAAACGACCATACTCATTAGGACGATCATCTGAAAATGATATCAGATAACTTACCAAAGATACTAGAGTGATTCATAATCTTACTTTTGGCCCTGTCCAGACAAAATACTTGCTGCTAAATCAGCGATGCAAATATATTTTTGAATGAGACTGCACAGAATAGATAAGTTGAGAAAGTAAGTAAGGGTTCGCCACATGGATTTTTCAGTGATGGTGTTTTCATATCTAAAAATACTCTTTTCATCATCAGCACGTATAAAACGTAACTACTTATTGATTGGTTTTTTCTTTTTCCCAGTATCATTGTAATTTATATTTTTTATGATTTAAAGCTACTTTATGATGGCTCCATTGAATAAAATTAATGCCACCAAGTAACTAATCTACATAACTTTTCAGAAGTCTGATTCATAAAACATGCAAACTACAGATGATAAATTTCTCCACACAGTTTTTAGAGGTTTCATAATCTTTGTAGCATAATTTCTCTCAATGGCCCAACAGTACTGAATCCTTCATCAAATTTTTATGCAATATAGTTGGTACACTGGCACTCTAATAGGAAAGGAAAAAAAAAAGACAAACAATCCAAGAAGCTGAGGTATGTTATAGGTAATGACCAGACAATTATTCTGAATGATAATGCCAGGCTTGCCCCGAATACTTTGCCTAATTAGACTTCACACAAGAGAAAAAAAATGCTTTAATATTTAACAAGTATAATGGTGCAATCCATGTGCACAAATCAGGCTCGATAAGGAGTATTGCTGATTAAAAAGAAAGACAGATGGCTACGGGAAAGGTATAATCATTAAATGTAAGACCTCACAGACTCCAACTGTGAACACCAGCCACGTTCTTTAAAATTACCACTTCAACCACAGAAGCTCAGTGCATTATTTAGTCCTGTCCTCAAGCTCAGCAGACCACAAATACACCCACATCATAGATTGAATAAAACAACTTGGTTCAAATAGATCATCTTTGTTGTTTCTCAAAACCATCTTTTCTTAACCACTTTTGGTGATGTCAGAATCCCAGAGAGTCCAGATGTCCAACACGTCTCTCATAATCGTTTCAGCTAGGTAATTAGTCCTCCTTTTTATTACCTTCAAGAACACTTAATGTGTTGGACGCCTTCCTGCCTCTATTAAATCCAACCAGCCTGCCACAAGAGTATGAATATATAATTTGTTTATAGGTAGCTTTTAAAAAACACATAGTATGCAGGAATACAGTTGAAAACAGGCCTGTTTATAAACTGAAAATTATAGTAAAAGAGATTTCTAAAGGTAAGTTTTCTGTTTGGTTTCTCCAGGGTCAGATTTACACTCAAATACAGGGATCCTTGAATGTGATTTGTCTATTCATGAACACAGTTTCTTATTAACCATGTCAACTATTAAATTGCTGCATTTATTCTTTACACACACCTTTATCAAGAACCTACTGTGCCTACACACTGTACTATACTTGCCAAACTTCTGAGAAGACATTATAAAACTGTGTAAACTATGGTCCCTATACTCCAGGAGTCTATAATTTGGTCCAAATATAATGTAAACACAGCTAAAACTTCCACCGCCACGTAATGTATTACTCTTGGTACCCATAGAGGTACCATAGCAGTCTTGGGAGTAAAAGCTTTAGAGACAGACAGGTATTTGTTCCAGTGCTGGTTCGGCCTGTCACAGTCGTCTGACCAAAGTATTCCATCGATGTGAACCTCAGTTCCTCAAGTATTTTTGTACATGTTGAAAAAATAAATTCTACAAATGAAATGTTTCAAATAGGGTTTAGCACATAGTAAAACATCCTAATCTTCTGCCATTTCCACATGACCAGAAGAAAAACAAGCCTTAATTGAAAAACCAACTATTCAACCCTTGACTTAGATACAATGATACCCATATCCACATCTTATCTCTCTTTGGATACTTACAATCCCACTTTTGATACATAATAACTGTACATACTTATGGGGTACATTTGGTTTTTGATACATGTGCACAATATGTAAATGATCAAATCAAAGCATACAATTCCATTTTTTACTTGTGTCCCTAAAGAAACTCCTCAGAACTAATCTTACCAAGTGTTTCCAGGAAGATCATAAATTTGAGGTACAGAGAAAAAAGAATTTCAAACTTTAATTCACTAGCTGGATGTGTACAGATGAAGCTAAGGTCATTTAGAGTCCATTTGATTCATGAAGCTTTTTGCCACCATCTCCATTTCTGATGTTGTAAAATAAACAGGAAATACAAATACACCCCTGTGCCTTGAAGTATGCAGTGAGGGCTCACCATCCCCAGGGAATATGTGTGACTGAAATGCCAGGGGTTCAAGTCCAGGTCCTGCTGCTCACAGCACAGAAAGCCAATCTCCAAGAAAACACATATTGCCAGGGAAGAAGGTTTTCATCAGATACCATCTCCCTGACCCACTAAAATTAGGCATTTATGCAGCAGGGAAGGAATGTAAATATGCACAGGAAAGCAGGAATGAGGGAGGGGTAAGGAAGAGGAGCTGGCCAACAGGAAGCAAGTGGTCACTTAGGCAATTATGGTAGATGAAGGGTCTGGTGTTTGTTCAGACTTGGTGATCTGGTAAGTTTCAGCTCCTTGACACTATCTGGGAGTCCTGAGGGTTGGTTTTCTGAGAAAGGAACTCAGATAAGACAAATGTAAGTTTCTTAAGTTTTCTATGTTTATTCAAAAGAAGCCATAAACATCAATTCTATGGGACAAATGGACCAGTTTCAGATGCTCCAAGGGTCAGTAAGCCCTAGCATAGCAATATATTCCTTTTCTTGTATTTCAATCTCCCGTGAGCTCCTGGGATCAGAATCTCCCATCTGTTCATCTATGTAACTCCAGCATCAAGCACAACACCAAGCATACAACAGAAGTCTAAAACTATATTCTGAACAACTTGAGAGCAGGCATCTTGGTAGTTCATTATTACAAGGGGCACCTAAAATTGCCTGCCTATTGGCCATGGTACCTAATGATGTTGCAGAGCCCATCAAGTGCAGATTGATGAAAATAAGGAACCTGGGTTCTATTCTTAACAGCATCATTCATTCCACTAAGTAGCTGGGTCATCTTAGGTAAGTCACTTAGCCTCTCTGGGCCTCTGTTGCTCATCTTCAAATTAGATGGATAGTACAGATCACCTCAAACCTGCTATTATTTCTGCAAAATACTGTTGCTAGATCAAATGATCTCAGAGATGGTATTATTTCTGCTAATAACAGCATTAGCAGAACGCTAATGCTATTTTTTTGCTAATCAATGATTTGCTAACCAATGATTTTTGCTAATCACTGGTTCTCTCATTAATTCCAACTCCAACATGTTATTGACAAGATTATTAAATGAAACCTACAAATCCTCCAGGAATGAAGTATCTCTTTCAAATGCACGATTTTGCCATTTCAAAGATTTCTAGCTCATGTAAATTAAATAAATGAATATGGTCAGCTTCATTCAGAGCTTTGCTATTCATTCTCTGCCCTTCTTTCCTACATGATGGAGAGCAATGGCAATACCTGGCGATTTCACACACTGGCGTGTCATCTGCCCTGAGAACAACACAACCGTCACTTGTGGACATCACGGAAAGGGGTTTAAAGAAGCCAGTGCCTCCCACATGCCTTCACCTTAGTGGGTGGCCAGCTCCACCAGCCAAAGAAGCCCCTCCTCATGCGTTCAAGCAACCAGACAATTTTACAAGGGTCCCACATTCAACACCATCTCACCTCAGTGAAAAGTGCAAATTGTCACTTGTTACCCTGTGTCCATCAATAAAACTTACCATCTTGAGAGGACAGGGAAAAAATGCAGTCCTGGTACTTAGCCAGCAAATAATTCCTGCAGTTGATTCAAGAGGTCAGTGTCTCGAGTGGGAGAGAAAGCAAAAAAAAGCCTGTAGTTCTGCATTTCCTCCAACTTCATTTCCATCAGAACACCAAACATGAAGATACTGGTTCTACATACAGGGTCTAAGGAGGTGTTCTCTGAGGCCTCTGTTATCCACACTAATAATGCCCCAAGCACTGGTGCAGACTAGTTCTTGGAGGAAGGCAAAATGCTAAGTCCAATGAAGCTGGATAAATTTGTTTTTATACCCAGGGATATTAATGGGAAAAGCCCTCAGGATTTTTAATTACTTAGGTGAATAAGATGTTCTCTACAAAGGAAAGCTGTTTTTGAGAGCACCCCAGACCCAAAATGTTGAACCAGCTTACTCGATCCAACAGAGTAGCTCATTTTCTGCTCAGATTTTGGCTTCAGCCACCCTCTGGACTGATGAATCAATTCACAGTCCACAAATTTCATTGCTGTGCATTTGATTAAATTCCTACTTTAGGGATTAAGAACTTGCTCATGGCCACAGAGTGAGTCAGCTACAGAGTTCTGTCTCCACCAAGCTAGTTTCCTACTGTAGAAACTTGTCTACACCTCCATCTGGAGGAGAAGTAAAAAAGAAAAAAACAAAAGAAAAAGCCTCAAACTCAGCTCTCTCCTGTTATTCAGGCCCAGAAATACATGGGCCATAAGTTTAGTTAAAAGATGAAAGAAATCTTCCTGCCAAAAAGCATGCTTTAGACAACTTGGAGGGCATAGGTGCATCCAAAGAAATATCCCTGCAAAATATGTCTCCTCCCTTGTTTACCCATTATGTAGCCACAAATGTACTCAGAGAAAAAAAAAAATCTTCTATGCATGTAAGATACTCAAAGGTAACCTGGAAATTTCAAGTTACTTTTATGTGTGGAGGTCCAAAAAGATGTATTCATTTCCTATCCTCTTGTATAAAGAGTAGATGGTAAATAATAACAGAAAAGCTATTATCTTTTGGGTAACTAATTAAAGTAGCCAGGGGACATTAGGAATTCATCATTTAACAGCAGGTCCTAGTCATTTCTCTCAGTCTAGAACTTCAAAGGTATCAAGGGATTCCTGGGATTAGTTTCCAAACCCAAGCACTTTATCATAGTGACACGCACACAATAGGTATTCAGGACATACTTGATTGTAATAATCTAGAACTTACACATTTAAAAAACTAAGAATAGAAACAGGAGATACAAGGCCTAAAGCAAATAGAGCATGCTCCTCATCGTCTTCCAAATGCTCCTTGACGCTCGTTTTCTTTTTCATGTTTCTTTCCTGTCCCTCTCCGCCATAACAACAGTGGACACATACATTAAGGATTTACCATGTGCTGCAGCGTTTACATACATTAGCTCAATGACTCAGCAAACCACTCGCTAAAATAAGCATGATTATCCCCCCATTTCATGGATGAGAAACGGGAATCTAAAACATTAAGTAGGCAGGTTGCGGTGGCTCGCACCTGTAAACCCGGCACTTTGGGAGGCCAAGGAGGGTGGATCACCTCAGGTCAGGAGTTCGAGACCAACCTGGCCAACACGGTGAATCCTCATCCTGCCAAAAACACAAACATTAGCCGAGTATGGCGGCACGCGCCTGTAATCCCAGCTACTCAGGAGTCTGAGGAAGGAGAATCTCTTCAACCCAGGAGGCAGAGGTTGCAGTGAGCCGAGATCGTGCCACTGCACTCCAATCTGGGCAATAGAGTCAGACTCCATCTCAAAAAAAAAAAAATTAAGGAACTTGCCCAGGTTCACAGAGTTAAAAAGTGAGGTTGTTGTGCATGACTGTATCTCCCAGGCCCATTCACCAGGGGTGCTGTTTCCTTATTCAGTTCATTGGTTCCCAGATTTTTTCACTTATTTGTGTGCTTTGCATATGCTCATGATACTAATATTCCCAAGAACCATTTGAACTAACTTGGATTTCATTTCAAGGACTATTCCTCTTCCCACTAAGCTGTCCTTCTGTTTTTTTTTGTTTTTTTGTTTTTTTTTTTAAGTTTGTACAATTCATCTTAATACACTCTACTAGTTCCACAAAATGGGTTTTTGAAAATTACAATAACTTGCCTGAAACAAACTGTTCTCCAATTCGATACGGTTTTTAAATTTTGGGATTTTTTTTTTTTTTTTAAAAAAAAGCCTGAATCAAGCTTCTCTTGCACCTGGGCAGGTTCTGTTCGCTTATTCACAGAAGGGATGGTTCATGCCTGTATGCCATGGCATAATAAATAACGACTTAAGGCTTCCTGCTCCTGGCTGAGGCAGACGTTTCTGAACTGTAATGATTTTGTAAAATCCACATTCCCTCCCTACCACACACAACATCTACCCTGGGCACCAAACAAGGCAGCTCATTATCATAAAACCACTTGGAACATCTCTCTAAAGACCCTCCCTGATCTAACAACACAGACTGCTACACAGAACTGCAAGCAGGGCCCTACACAGGCCTCCATGGAGCTGGCTCCCTGAATCATAGTGAAACAGACCTGATGTAATTAACCAATTCCCCAATTGGGGGAAAAAGGCTAATTTCTCCTGTGACAATAGCTACCCCTTAAAGATCTCGAGTAGTTATTGCCAGACAACTAATAATTTTGACTTAGCTACTCACTGACAGGGGATGTACTGCCTTTGGAAAAATCCTACAGTGGGAGGCCAGGGAGCCAGAAGTCCATAAGAGGCAATGCACCAATCTGGAGATATATCAGGCTGCAGCTCTCCTCTGAGCTTTTCAGCAGAAATCATCCAGCTAGTGCAGCACAGCTGAGCTCCTGACCCAGCCTTGGATCCCTCAAGAAATGGCCACTCATATCCCCCTGCGTCCTGGATCCCCAACCCCTTCTGTTCACGTGAACTCTAACTTCATTTCTGACTTGTTTCAACTTCCACGAGACCTAAGTTCTTGACTTCTTCTTAAAATAGCTTTTCCCTTAACTCTTGTACCCAAACCCTATTCTACACCAGAGGTACCTGTCTTGGGCTCCAAGCTGTCATTTGCCTCCTGGCCATCCTCTTTGGCCAGTTTAGGTAACAACCAAGTGTCACAGGGACCCTACACTGCTGCCAGGTTTGTCCCGGCCCCTGGTGGGAGAACCAAAAACAACATTCTAAAGGAACTGACTACACTCAGCCTTGGATTTTAGCTACTTTTATCTCTACCACCACTCTGTCAGTCAAGGGCAGGTGGGAAGAGGGAAGGGAAGAGGGAGGGTGAGAGGAGAGAGATGAGAAGAAAGAAGAAAACAGACACTGCTATTGGTTGGTACCTACTACTTCCTGGTGGCTTGGAACCTTACCTATACCTTTTGTTTAATTGTTGCAACAAGCCTACAAGGTGTTATTATTCCCATTTTGCACATGAGGAAGCTAAGCCTCAGAGATGTTGAGTAATGGAACAAGGTTCCCCTAGTCAGTAAGGAGTAGAGCTGGAATTCAAACCCCAGTTTGTCCACCACCAAAGTCTCAAACCCTTCCTCTCTCCTGCACTGTCTTCACATCTTGGTATTCCCTGCAGTGTCTAGCAGAGTACCTTCATAGAACAGGTGCATAAAAATGTTTGATAGATGAATGCATGCATGGTTGACTCCAGCCTTAATACCTTAATATTCTGCAACCCACACACTTGATCTTGTTCATACTTTCTGCTTATAACATGCCTGCCAAATGCCTTGATTGGAAGTTAGATGTTAAACAGAGATGGTGCTCTACATTGTATTTTTGAGCTGCTAGAAAAAGCTACATACACAAATCTATAAATTAAAAGTACTGAAGAAGACCCTCTGATAAAAATTATTTTGTTATCTTGCTCCATCATGCCCGGAAATGGAGACAAATACAATACTCTAAGGAAAATCAAGTTTGCATGTTTTGTTAACCCTCAGAACTCAAAGACATTTTCCAGGTTGCCAATTCAATGAGTATTTATGCTGGAAAAGACAGCAAAGAGGTCACGAGCTCAGATCCTGGCGCCAGGCAGACATGGACTAAGGCCCAGCTACAACACTTACTAGCTGACCTTGACTTGCTTCCTAAACCTTAGCGTTCTCATCTGTAAAACACAGATAATGAGTGCACAGTTCCTAAGGTGGCTGTGCTGATTAAATGAAGAACTCATGTACCACACTAAGCAGAGTACCTGCTACATATTTAAGGGCTGCATCAGTGTTAGCCATTTTTATCATGGGAAGAGAATAATCATGGTAGAAGTGAAACAAGAAAACTTAAATGAATTACTTAGCTTTGCAAACATTATTATAAGCACTAAGTTTACCTGAATCCTCTGTTCCAGCTTATTGCAACTACTAGAATGATCTACTCTGAAAGCAATGCAGTCAATAATGATACCATTAATAACAACAACCAACAGTTGTATATTGATATGGTTTGGTTCTTTACCCCCACCCAAATCCCTTGTCAAATTATAATCTCCACATATGGAAGGAGGGGCCTTGGAGGAGGTGACTGAATCATAGGGGCAGACTTCCCCCTTGCTGTTCTTGTGATAGAGTTCTCACGAGATCTGGTTGTTTGCAAGTGTGTAGCACTTCCCCCTTGGCTGTCTCTCTCCTGCTGCCATGTGAAGATGTGCTTGCTTCCCCTTCACCTAATGCCATGATTGTAAGTTTCCTGAGGCCTCCCCAGCCATGCCCCCTGTGCAACCTGTAGAACTGTGAGTCAACTGAACCTCTTTTCTTCATAAATTACCCAGTCTCAGGTAGTTCTTTACAGCAATGTGAGAACAGACTAATACATGTGTATATTTATATATCTATTTTATATAACATTTTAAAAAATTGTATATATTACATAAAATATACAATGTCATATAATATATAATATATAATAATATATTTTTATATGATATGATAATGATAATGATGATGAATGATATAAATTATTATATGATATATAATATTAAATGTTATATCTTATATGATATGTATTATCACATATATCATAAATAATAGTATATATTCATATATTATATATTATGTATTAATATATCTTATATGATATATAAAATGTCCATACACACATATATAACCTTTACTATGCTCCAGACATTATTCTAACCACTTTTACAGATGAGAGTGTCACACAAAGTTATGCAGGTTGTGCCACACAAGCATGCCCTGCAGGAACTTCAGCCCATTCTCTGTTGACCAGACTGAGCACCCGACATGGAACAGTCTACCACAGAGGAAGGGGTTCCTAGCACAGTCCTGTGTACTTATATTGACCTATTGACGGATACATTAACTTTAGCATGTTTTTAACGTTGGAGAAACAGAAGTAGAAAGTCACTTTTGAGAGAACACAAAGCCTAAGTCAAAGACCACCATTTTAGTAATTTTATTAACGGACTAGATGAACATAGCACAAAAATCACCAGTGGCCAATTCCTAGTAATAAGCTGCAGTGCTGTGTGCCCATGTGCCTTAGGAATACAAAAACAAGGCTGACCCTCAGCATACGCGGACAATTCACATCTACCTCCTCCCCATTTCCTGATCCTCTGTTCCTCCATCAACTCAAATGTCCTTTGTGTGTGCAAATGAAACAAAAAATCAAGTATGACCGCAGGGTAACCACATGCGTTTTATGCATTGCCTAAAAACAGCAACAAAAATTATCTGTGCAGCAAAGTAATGTTTCCCTAAGTCATAGGTTCAAAACATGAAATTCTAGCAAACAATCATTTTTGTGCAGGCACACCTCCCAAGTGCTGGTTCCTAAACATGACTCCCAGGTTTAGAGACTCATTCATTTCCTCTCAACTCAGCCATCCATAACCTTGTTCAGCTTGGAGCTCTTGCCCAAACTAAATTGTCCCATCCTGCATAAGGCTTTGTACCTATCATCTTGGCATGGACCCAGCTTCAGTCTGGGAAGATGAAGGAGAGGGAGGGAGACACCACGGCCTTTGCTAGCTGGGGATTTGAGGATAAGCCAGACTCTTGCAGTTCTGGAGAAGCATTAGTTTGTGCAAATGGGATCTCTATAACCTTTCATGTGCACAGAATCCTAAAAGTAATCCAAAACATTTAGCTTAATCAGAGGGAAATTATATTTAAAATGTTCTACAACCTTCATCCAAAAATTATTCCTCTTACCCTGCCCTCTTAAGAGTACTGACCTAGACCTTGATTTAAAAAAAAAAAAAAAAAGTGGGGAGGAATGCAAAAATCGGATTGTGTTATTGTAAAATCCTGCCATGTAAAAATCAGAATTGGATGTCTGATAATTTCTCAAACTCACAGACATTCTGCTAGATAAGATAGGAAAACCACTGGTAAAATTTAAGACCTACAATGCACTAAACTTTTCTCTGTTGCTAATTTTTGTTGTAGTTTGGTTGGGTTTTGTTCATTTGCTTCTGAGACAAGGTCTTGAGATGTTGCCCAGCGTGGTCTTGATCTCCTGAGTGCTTAACAAATCCTCCTACCTCAGCCTCCCAAGTAGCTGGTACTACCACACCTGGGTCTAACTGTTTCTAATTTTACTTACAGATTAAAGGTATTTAGTTTGTCATTCAAATTAAATTTCATGGAAAACCTGAAAATATAACGTTCTCATTCGTTTACATACAATATGGCAATATTTTCAGTAATAATGTTTGTTTATATACACTGTCAGTAATTTTTCTACCAAATAGCAAATTATATCTGAGAAATAAAAACACAAATAAATAAAAACACCTTTGAGTTGTTCAAAAAATATTCTCAAGCTTGACTAACTTCATTCACAGTAGAATTTAGAAATAAGAGGTCTTTTCAAAAACACACAGAAGAAAGGTGCCTTTCAGTGATGCATCTTGGAATGCGACAAAACATTTTTTGAAGGTGATATTTAATGTGGCTCCAATTTTTTTTTTTTTTTTTTTTTGAGTCTCACTCTGCTGCCCAGGCTGGAGGGCACTGGTGTGATCTAGGCTCACTGCAACCTCCACCTCCTGGGTTCAAGTAATTCTCCTGCCTCAGCCTCCCGAGCAGCTACGATTACAGGCACGTGCCACCACGCCCAGCTAATTTTTGTATTTTTAGTAGAGGTGGGGTTTCGCCCTGTTGGCCTGGCTGGTCTCGAACTCCTGACCTCAAGGGATCCGCCCACCTCAGCCTCCCAAAGTGCTGGGATTACAGATGTGAGCCATTTTTTAAAAAAGTAAAGATAACGAGAAGTTTCTGCTAGCCAGATAAAATTCCTTGAAAAACAACTTAGATTGCTGTGACTGCTACAAATATCTATTTAGGAAATAAACATTTTTAAACACATTAAAAGATAAAAATAAGCTGTACCAAAGACATACAAAGAAAACCGCTGAAATGCTAGATGAAAATCATATATATTTTTTCAATGTTTTAAAAAATCATAAGTTTGAAAATTAGGATATATAAAATACAAATCCAAATTCTTACATCTCTTTTAAGTCCTTAACTCTAAAGTTATTCAAAAATAGCACCAAATCCATCATTTAAGACCACTTCCATTTATTTTTAGGCCTTTGGCTAATGCTTTTGACACAAGGTTGCCTTTTTTCTACTAAAATATTCCATGTCATGAACCCAGGAAGTTAAATTTCTTGGCTACCTTAAAGGACAGGATAACGGTAATAAATGACAGCCTGGGGGGATACACTAGGCTGAAGAGGCCCCTAGTGGCGAAGTTACTCTCCAACCCGGTTTTACAGGTTTTATAAGACTGCTTCATCATGAGTGCAAAATCAATAGGTAATAAAGTCTACCTTAGCTTTGCCTCCGTAATAACCTCTATTAGCCCTAATATATAGTAGGGCTGTGATTTAAAATCTCAAGGTCCTTTCATCAGGAATTATTAAAAGATGGATGTGACCCGAAGAATAACTTCATTACATTCTGCATTTTAAATCAACAAATCTTTATTGAGTCCTTATGCCCTGCCAGGCACTGCGTTAGACATTGAGGAAATAGGAAAGATGAGGACCCTTGCAGATCTCACTGTTATTTCTTTTTAATGTAATAACATGGCATTAATGTAATAACATGGCATTAAGAACAGAGCTAGGGCAATATGAAGATTGGTAAGTACGATTCATCATCATATGAACTTATGATGGATTCTTAGGAAGATACAAGAAAAAGCTGAAGTATTGCCCCAAAGTTTCAGCTCCTTATTTTCAGCACCCATTCTAGGCAGCACCTGAGATTCTTCAATAAATAGTCAATGGATACATGAATGGAAAGTAGGGTTACAAAGAAGGAATTTTTACAATTTTTTAAAATGTTGAAACATGCTGGAGTTGGGGATCCCTAATTGTAAAGAAAGACAAAAAAAAAAACCTAAAAGACAACATTTATGAAGTGCATACTGTGTACTCCGGGCACTAGGCTAAGTTTCCAAACGTAATTTCCTCCTGCTAAACATCACTATAAGGTGAGGAGTATTATTGGCATTTTACAAATTAGGACACCAAGGCCGGGAAAGGGTAAGTAACTTGCCCAAGGTCATACAGTTAATAAGTGGAAGAAGCTGCCTGGAGCTCAGGTCTCTGGAACACCAAAGCACAAGCTTACTGCACTGTAATGTAGACAGATGAATCCAAACGTTGGAGATTCTGCTTTAAAACCCACTAATACATTTTACAAATAGACATATCAGATTTTAGCACACAAAGATGAACAGGATTAAAGTATTTCGATATTGTATTATATGGAGTTCATATGGTGTGGTAGCTCAAGGCAGACGAATCATGAAATATGTAAGGTGATCTTACAATGGGTATGGCCCATCTCTTGCTTTCTAGGAATTGACCATCTTCTTGGAACCCAGTACCTAGTCCCCTGGGTATTATGCACTATCACAAAACGTGTTCAAGTTGCCTTTTATGCCTAAGGCTTACATAAAAATTCATCTTGCCTTTCTGCGTCTATTTCCAAGTTTGAAGGACCTTTCTCCCTCCAATTAGCAACATTTCAGCACTGCACAGGCTTATTAATGCTCACTGTTGCAAGTAACACCAAGGTAATTTGACTTTCTTGTAGGAACAATGTCGACAAAATCCAAGAAATCCTACAGAATTAAATTTAAATTTCTGGTTTAAAAAAAAAACAAAACCCCGTGAAAGAACAGTTCATTATCTTTACAGTTCATTATCTATATTATCTAGACGTATCTAATGACATTAAGTAAAAACTGTGCCAAGGCTTTGAAATCAGAATAAAAGTGGAGTTTGTGAAATTTAACCACTCTATCCTTTTTATTAGTATTTCATTTATGAGTATTTCCCGAGGCTCACTGTTTTGGCAGGCACAGTGCTGTCAACATCTCTTCCTTTCTCACCATTCTTTGCTCATCGATGAAAAGATAACTTCAAAATCTCTGACAGCAGTGCAGGTGCAGGAAGCGTGATGGAAACAAACAACTTTACCTCCGCTTCCTACAGCTTTCCTCTCCTCCTTGCCCTTCCAACCCCCACCCCACCCCAAGATCATGCCCTCGCACAGCTTCTGCCCCACCAATCGCACGGTCCCATGAGCATATTCGGACAGCGGTGACCCTCAGCCACATCCCCCACGAGCGCGGTCCAGGGCAGGCGAGCGCGCTGCCCACCGGCCACCCTCGTCACGCCCCCTCCACCCTCTCCATCCCAGCCACAATAATACAATAACAGCAGTCATCGCGCGGCACGTGGAAAGGCTACTTTTCAGTGGGTTTTGCAGAAAGTAATCAGACAGCGGAAGGCCACGAGAAAGGCTAGTGAAGCCAAACCGACCTCGGGAGCGCAGCAACCCCGGACCCTCCCTGGAATCCCCCTCCGCGTCCCCGCGCGCCCACCTGGAGGCGCCGCGCCCTCGGCCTGCCGAACCGCTCCCCGGCCCCTGCCCGTGCCCTGGGCCCCCGGCTGGCAGCGGCGGAGGGAGGCCAGGCGCGCACCGTCCTCCGCAGCTGCACGAGCCACCCTGAGGTCGCGGGCTGGGCGGGCGCGAGGGAGGCGCGCGGGGCTATGGGGATCTGCCGGCGCCACTGACGCCCCCGCGCGGCGCACCGCTCCCAGCTGGCCCGGGAGGGGACCCGACTCACCCGAGGCGCCCTGCTGACTGCCCGGCCCGGCTCCGGCCGCTGCCGCCGTCGCTGAACTTTCCCTCCTGCGCGGCCGCGGCGGACTCGGCTCCACCTCCAGCTCCGGCAGCCGCGGAGCCTCCAGGGACCCCGGGGGCGGGGAGCAGCAGCGGCGGCGGCGGCGGCCGCTCGGGCGGGAGCAGCCACGGCCAAGCCCGGCGCCCCGCGGTGGGGTGGGTCCGGCGGGGGCGGCCAAGGCCGGGCTGGGGTCGCGCTTAGCCGCGTGCACCCGCGTCCCCCACGGCCCCTCTGCAGTGCGTCCCTGCGCCCGTCGGAGCTGGGCGACCTGGCCGAAGGCTGTCACTCTCGGAAGGGGCCGCGCTTGGACACCAGGGGCGGTTTACACGTGACTGGTCACCGAGAGCCGGAGAAGTTTAGAGACTAGGACACTGTGTCGTGGCCCGAGTTGCAGGAGAGAAGTGTCCAGTCTCCACGGGGTCCTTACTCTTGCAGGACAGAGTTCCCCATTCCCCCGCTCCACCCGCTCTGTTCCCTTGGCTGCCCTCCCAGCCGAGCGCCGACTTCCACGCAAAAACTTTGTAAATCGCACTTCAGGGAATTCATGCCTTTAGTCACGGTCTCTTCTTGGTCAGCTATAACGCCGTCCCTCGAGAGCTTCTACTTACAGCGAAGGTCAGGAACCCCTGTTAACTCTCACACCCCACCACTGTGGGTAAGCGATGTCTGCAGGGACCCCTGACGGCCACTGGGAGGCCAGGAGAGAAGCGGGAGAGGAAGGGCTAAAAGGCAAGTACACGGAGTGCTGGGTAATGAAAGATCCACCGCCACCTCTCACACACACAAGCACACAACCTCCAGGGCCACAGGTCGCCTTTTACCTGTAAGTGCTCCAGCGCGTCTCTGTGGGAGAGAGAGTTGGGAAACGATCGCCAATTTTCACTGTAATTGAGGGGGACTCGGGAGGAGTCAGTGTTAGACTGGAAGAGGTCATCACCTGCAGATGCGGTTAAGCAAGTTGCAGAGGCCCCAGGGCTGAGCCACGGCAGAACCAGAGCTGGGAACCAGTCCTATGACTCCTGAGGCAGTGCTCCTTCTACTGCCTAGCCATGGCTCCTTCTACTGCGTGGCTCGAAGTCTCCATCTGGGAGATTCCAGCGCACCAGACTTTATGTGGGCACAGGGTAGGCAGTCCGGAGGCTATAGGCACAGTCTTGAAGTAGCTTAGTTTCCATTATGCTCCTGCTTACCTGCAGGAAGCATCCCTGAAGCAAGCTTTGCTTCCTACCCGGACTCCCCAGGTGGACCTGTCCCCACCCCACACTCCTGAGTGAACTCTTCACCCTCGTGACCTAATATATCCCCACTGCAATTCAATTGAGACTTGGGAAACCGGGAAGAAGTGGGTGTTTTCCAAATGAATGAAAAATATGTCTATTCTGCTATGCCCCAAAATGCTGCATAATAGAGATAATAGTTAACACAGCATACGTACACATATACATAGGTACAAGCCATTGGCCAAGCCTCCTTCCCATGTTATCACACAGCACCCTCTTAAGGCAAATCATGACAATCCCTGCTTTGCAGACGGAGGGCAGCACATGGAGGCTGGAGTTGGTTATGAGTTGTGTAAAGGTTAGAATGTTCACTGTCAAGCACTCCGTGGGTAACCAAGTAACCTCTTCAGAGCCTTCTCACTGCCACCGAAGCATTCCCACACCTCCCCATATTGGCTGGTGTGTTGTCAAAGCATTGATTTTCTTTCCTCTCCTGAAGCATCTCCCGTCCTTCTGCTCAGTGATATCTCCAGAATTATAAAATACAGTTTCAGCATGGAATCTGGTCTGGAAGACAGCCCAGAGGACTTGAGCAGGAGCTGCCATGGCCCAGCACAGACGCACACGGTTGGACTCAGGTTCTAGACTATGTGGACGGGCTTGGGGAGGGTGGAGAAGGCACCCTTGTTGCTGCAATTGGTTCTATAGCTGTTATCTAAAAGAAAGAGGTAGAGGCCAGGCGCGGTGGCTCATGCCTGTAATCCCAGCACTTTGGGAGACCAAGGCAGGTGGATCATCTGAGGTCAGGAGTTCGAGACCAGCCTGGCCAACATGTGAAACCCTGTCTCTACTAAAAATATAAAAATTAGCCAGGTGCGGTGGCGCATGCCTGTAATCCCAGCTACTCAGGAGGCTGAGGCAGTAGAATCACTTGAACCTGAGAGGCGGATGTTGCAGTGAGCGAGGATGGCGCCACTGCACTCCAGCCTGGGTGACAGAATGAGACTCCATCTCAAATAAAAAAAAAAGAAGGCGCTCACTTCAGGGTTGATTACTTTTTTTAGGGGCTTATAACTTATAACAGTACCTTGTTACCATTTCCAACTTTTTTCCATTTGGATAGTAATACAAAAGCATAGCAATGTACATAACAATATGTGTCATATCAGTATGTATCAATAAATATCAATTCACAAAGCCAGTTCTAGCTAAGGGTTTGGTGCCCTCATATATTCTGACAACAGTTAATATATGAAATGATAAGAGAACGGAAAAGGTGATAAAACTATGAAACTAAGTAACAAAATGTGAGAAAAGACACATTTTTTTTCTGGAAAAAAAAAAGAGCAAGTAGATATGTAACAGCCTTTGGATTATCCCTTAGGGAGCCACTATTATCAAGCAGTACTGGTGGTACTTACTGTCCGTCATTAGAAAAGGCAGCAGAGTATTAGGGAAAAGAATGGCCAACTCATCTCTGCAGCCCCAGTGCCCTAATAATGCCTAGCAGAATTAAGTCAGTGAACCTAATAGAAGGATGGGTTCCTTACACCTCAAAGACTGAGAAGAATAACCAGGTTGAACACGAAACCTACGTGTAAAAACCAATTTTTAAGACTTATGGCCAGGCATGGTGGCTCGAGCCTGTAATCCCAGCACTTTGGGAGGCTAAGGCTGGAAAATTGCTTGAGGCAAGGAGTTTGAGACCAGCCTAGGCAACATAGTGAAACCCCCGTCCCTACAAAACAATTTTTTTTTAAATTTAGCCAGGTATGGTGGCACGTGCCATAGTCCCAGCTACATGGGAGGCCGAGAAGGGAAGATCGCTTGAGCCCAGGATGCCAAAGCTAAAGTGAGCCAAGATCACACCACTGTACTCTAGTCTGGGCAACCGAGACAGACTCTTTAAAATAACAATAATAATAATAATTACTACAAAAAAAAAAAAAAAAAAAGGCAGGGCATGGTAGCTCACACCGGTAATCCCATTTTGGGAGACCGAGGCTGGCAGATCACTTGAGGTCAGT
Organism: Theropithecus gelada; assembly: GCF_003255815.1. Lineage (NCBI taxonomy): Eukaryota > Metazoa > Chordata > Mammalia > Primates > Cercopithecidae > Theropithecus > Theropithecus gelada. The sequence goes on from NC_037676.1 coordinate 18,340,050, forward strand.
AGTTTGAGACCAGCCTGGCCAACATGATGAAATCCTGTCTCTACTTTAAAAACACAAAAATTAGCCAAGCATGGTGGCAGGCACTTGTAGTTCCAGCTACTCAGGAGGCTGAGGCATGAGAATTGCTTGGATCCTGGAAGGGGAGGTTGCAGTGAACTGAGATCACATCACTGCACTCCAGCCTGGGCAATAGAGCAAGACTGTCGTGAGAAAAAGAAAAGAAAAGAAAAGTTTTCTACATGGAGTTTAGCTTTAGATATGTGCTTAAACATTTTTCATAACCAAGATTTGAGAATCAAAATATGTTATTTTAATTTATAAGGACATTATAAGTGTACCTTAATATGGTGCTGATAATGTGATAATAGTAAGGCAATATATAGAAAGTTGTGGAAATAAGTCAAGTCATGATGTCAGAGTGCTTTCATCCCCTTGGGGAAAAAATGGAATAAAATATATTTTTATTTTTTATTTTAAAACATCGTGGCATCATGTTTATATGGCAGCCCATATAAAAATATATTCAAAAACAATACATAAAGTGGCAAACTTTTACATTTATAAAATGCAAGACACATACAATATGTTTAATATATTTAATAACTTGTTTTAAATATATTTGAATAGGTATTAAGTTTTAAGTACAGAAATATTTCACACAGTTCAAGGTTAGACTTCTCAGCCTCACCAGGGTCCTTGAGAACTTTGACCCAGAGCCACTCAGTAGCTGAGAGAGCAGTTGTGAAACTCATTCATTAAAACTCAGTTACATTACTTTCAAAGAGACATACTCATGTCATGTTGACTCTTACTTTAAATACAGTTCTAATTATCAGGGTTATCTGATTTCGTAGATGACGGCAAATGTGCTGTGTAGTTATAGAGATTGCTCATTAGATGGAAGAGGCTTGTTGTACCCAAGCATAAATACAGGCCAGACAGTACTATTGTGGGTGGCAAATCATTAAGGCGGGATCTAATTATATTCCATATAGTCTACTTAAGGAACATGGAAAATATGAAATATATTTCTAAATGAATTTTTATTTTAAATGAGTGAAATAAACGTTTGACCTGGAGAGGTCAACTTTGCTTTTCTAGGGGGGAAAAAAAAAAAAGGTCACACATGTTCAAGACCTCATTCTACAAGCATAACTCAAACATAGTGGGGGCTTTGTGACTATTTGCTGACTGCAAAGGGGATGCTTTTAACTTCTTCTGGATGTTTTGAATTAATGCCTTTAAATACACACATCAAAATAAGCGAGTTGTTTCCTACTATTTTCAAATTTTCACTCTCCGTTGTTCATTTTGTTTCTCTCCAGACCAGTCCAAGAGGAGGACTAAAGGGGGAACATGTGTCCCTCTCATTGCACCATTGCCATGTGTCCCTCTCATTGCACCATTGCCGAGCTTTCTTCTCCAAATGGCACAACAGGCACAGCTCTCTGGTGTAACGCTTTCAACTGCATAACTGAGATCTCATATAGAAGTCATCTAGTACAGGCCAGGCGCAGTGGCTCATGCCTGTAATCTCAGCACTTTGGGAGGCTGAGGCAGGTGGATCACCTGAAGTCAGGAGTTCGAGAACAGCCTGGCCAACGTGTTGAAACCCTGTCTCTACCAAAAATACAAAAACTAGCCGGGCGTGGTGGCATGTGCCTGTAATCCCAGCTAGTCGGGAGGCTGAGGCAGGAGAATCACTTGAACCCGGGAGGCAGAGGTTGCAGTGAACCAAGATCATTCCAGCCTGGGCAACAGAGCAAGATTCCATCACAGAAAACAAACAAACAAACAAACAAAAAACACGTCATTTGATACATCAGGTGCTTCACAGGTTGACTTTTCCATTCTACTTCTGTCCACTCCGCATCGTCACTTCTCCAATCTATAGATGAGAACAAAAGAGTTACAGAGGGAACTAGTACAGAAAACAAAATGAGTGGGGCAGCAGAGATTAATCTAGATCTGGTCTACATCTGCCTGACATAAAATCCAGATATCTAAACACAGATCTGCTGAAAAAGGTGTCTTTTATCTCTACAGTAATTACACTAATTCACCAATGTGCATATCTAGCTCACCCAGGCCTTTATTTATGAATTGGAAAACTGGTTTTCAAATAGTTTCCCTCTGATAACTCAAAACTCAGTATTTTTGAGTAAGGTCTTCTAACCTTTACTCCACCTTTAATTTTTGAATTCTGATGGGTAGGTTATTTAAATTATTACTGTTGTTTCTCTCCAAGAATTGTTAGCGTCTTTTTAAAAAGTAGGTATTTATCATTTAAGTCAATATCTACAAAATCCCGTCCCACTTTCATACCTTACTCTGTGCCCTTTCACTATGATAATCACACACTATGATAAAGGCTCCATTAATAAGAGAATATGTTTCAACAACACACATTATTATAAGAATCTTTAGTACCAACAGTAGAAATAAGATGCATAAAGGTACACTCAAGGATATTAGAAGAGCTACTGTATAGAATATTAACACGGAACAGGGAAAATAGCCTGAGGAGGGGAAGGGCGAGTACAGTCAGAATCAATAGGTCCAAAAATAAGAAATGTCTAAAGAAAAGCAACAAGTGGGTTATCCACCAAGAAAAGAAAAAGACATAGGCAAAGGTGATGATGCGGGAAACAAGCTTTGCCAATTTCAGAAACAAGAGTATTTCCTTTCCTGTTGCACAGAGGGGATTCACTGTATATAGCCACAAACCTGTCCCACTGGGGAGGAGTTTGGCCTTCAAACCAGATGACGCCAGTAATGCCTCCCTCACTATATGAGACGTGTTTGGTTTTTCTGTAAACACAACCAGAAAATATTCTAGTCAAATTCATCCAACAGTAAGTTAGGCAGTTACTGTGTGCCCAGTGCAGTGGGAACCACACAAATGACTAAGCATAGTCTTTATCAAGAAACCTCAAATCTAGTAGAAAAGACTGAAAATATAGGGATTAAAAGTAGAAAAAAGATCCCTGAATTGTCCATAGATGGCTTCATATTAGAAGTGGCGCTTTTTTTCTGAGACAGAGTCTCATTCTGTCATCCAGGATGGAGTACAGTGGCGCAGTCTCGGCTCACTGCAACCTCTGCCTCCAGGGTTAAAGTGATTCCCCAGGCTCAGCCTCCCAAATAACTAAGATTACAGGTACCCACTACCACGTCCCGCTAATTTTTGTATTTTTAGTAGAGATGGAGTTTCGCCATGTTGGCCAGGCTGGTCTTGAACTCCTGACCTCAAGTGATTCGCTAGCCTCGACCTCCCAAAGTGCTGGGATTATAGGCATGAGTCACGGCACCCTGCCAGAAGTGGCTTTGGAGAGAGATCTTGAAAGGTGAGTAGGATTTGGATGGGCAGAGAAAATAGGAGGTGGTCCTCAAGAAGTAACTGAAGCAGAGATGGGGAAGTGCTAGGCATGTCCTGATCAAAAGGACAGGATCCAAAATAACCAGAACATGGGGGACATTTAAAAAGAAAGGCAAGATTCTAAAAGTGTTCTGAGTCTTGATATGGGGGACTTTGAATGCCAGAAAAATATTATTATGCCAGAAAAATTTTATTATATGAATTTTAGTAGGGTGCAAATATGTGAATGTGAGCAGACAGTGTTAGTTGCTTAATCATCATTCTTTCTTTCTTGCTTTGAAAAATATTATTATGCCAGAAAAATTTTATTATATGAATTTTAGTAGGGTGCAAATATGTGGATGTGAGCAGACAGTGTTAGTTGCTTAATCATCATTCTTTCTTTCTTGCTGGCAGAGCCCTAATTTTGCTCAGAGCCTGTCTCCATGAGGCTCTAAAAGGGAGAATCAACACTTCTGCAGCTCTGAGTAGGGCTAGGGAAATAAATTACGATTGGTTAAAGGCAACAGGGAAAACCAATGGTGAAAGTGGCTGAGCCTTGATGGAATCTGTGGGATATCTCAGAGGAAAGACCCAGTTACCAACTGGAAATAGAGATCTAGAACTCAGGGTAGGCTAGAGCTAGAGATCTAGAAAGAATGGAGGTCCTCCATGTACAAAAATATAATTGTTTAAAAATTAGAATGAAAAGACCAACTAGAGAGAGATGATCCAGTGAAAGGTGGTGGCCGAGAGCACAATCCAGGGAGCATTCAAGCAGTGGTCCCCAACTTTTTTGGCACCAGGGACAGGTTTCATGGAAGACAAGTTTTCCATGGACCACAGGGGCAGGGGTAGTTTTGAGATGGTGTAAGCACTTTACATTTATTGTGCACTTTATTTCTACTATTATTACATTGTAACATGTAATGAAATAATCATACAACTCACCATAATGTAGAATCAGTGGGAGCCCTGAGCTTGTCTTCCCGTGACTAGATGGTCCCATCTGAGGGTGATGAGAGACAGTGACAGATCATCAGGCATTAGATTCTCATAAGGAGCACGAAGCTTAGATCCCTCACATGCACATCACAACAGGGTTCGAGATCCTATGAGAATCTAATGCTGCTGTTGATCTGACAGGAGGCAGAGCTCAGGTGGTAATGCGAGCAGTGGGGAATGGCTGTAAATACAGATGAAGCATTGCTCACTGGCCCGCCACTCACTTCCTGCTGTGCAGTCCAGTTCCTAACAGGTCACAGACCAATACTCATCCATGGCCTGGAGATTGGATACCCCTACATTAGAGGATTCTGTGAAGGACGCTGGGAAGGAATGATGGGGAAGCCAGAACCAGTAAGGGAGATGTCTCAGTGGTCAGAGAGTTTCCAGAGGTAGGTAATGGTTCCATGTATACAATTCTGAGGCCGGGCGCGGTGGCTCACGTCTGTAATCCCAGCACTTTGGGAGGCCAAGGCGGGTGGATCACGAGGTCAGGAGATTGAGACCATCCTGGCCAATATGATGAAACCCCATCTCTACTAAAATACAAAAAAATTAGCCGGACGTGGTGCCATGTGCCTGTAGTCCCAGCTATTCAGGAGGCTGAGGCAGGGGAATCGCTTGAACCCTGAAGGCAAAGATTGCACTGAGCTGAGATCACGCCACTGCACTCCAACCTGGCAACAGTGCAAGACTCCACTTCAAAAATAATAATAATAATAATAAAATTCTATAGTATCCACTGAGTTTGTCAAGAAGTATCTTTAGTTATATGAGCCCTCGTCAGCATTTCAAAAACCCAACAGAAGAGGCATATTTACTCACAATGCTGCTGAAAAGGTTAAGTAAATATTAAAGTTTCTCTTTTTTTTTTTTACTAGAATCATATAAAATCTATGTGCTTACACTGACATTTTATAATCAGCCTATGCTGATTCACGGTTGACATCACAGGACACACTGGAATGTGAAGGGGACCCAGTCACTGTGTACAAAGTGTCCAGCATACCATCAGTTTTTTGGCCTAGAAACCAACCCAGAATTAAGCAGCCAGAGGCAGTGAACAGTGCATAGGTTATCTGTATATTTACCTATCCTGATTGTCTTTTAGCATCGCAACCCTCAGATATCAGGTAAACTTATTATACTTCAATGACGGTAAATATTTGGTTACAATATGGATGGATCAGAGATGGAATAGAAAAATAATGTAATAAAAATGGGAAAAAAATCATGGGCCCTACTTTTCCTAGTCCTGCAGTTATAGACTCTCAAGACTTTTAACCTGCAGTCAGCCAGGATGGAGACCTGAGTCCGTCCTAAGCAAATATGGCGCCCTCTGTTAGGAACCACAGCCCATTCACAGAGCATGATGGGCTCACCCTGTCTGGACCTGCCTAGAGTGTCTGCCTGCCACCAGTTGCGCCCTCTTGCAATAATACCTTTGTTTTACAGGGAGTTTTAATGGTTGGACATGGTTTTCTGCAGATGTGAGTCCCGCTCTGGTAACAAACTCTGCTTTGAAGTCCAGACTATCTGACCTATACCTTGACCCCTTCTTGCTTTTTTTTTCCATGTCACTTTCCTCCACCTCCAATACTCTAACTTTGCTCCCTAACCCTTCTCTGACCTTGAGAGAGGTCAGAGATACTAAAAATAACTAAATAATAACTAATACTAAAAAATTAGTATAGACCTCAGCAACCTGAAAAATAGTACCTCCGCACCCAAACTCCTGTTGCTCACTCCCACTCATCCTTAAACAATACGGCAACATCACTCAAACCACAGCGTTCTATATTCTTTTAGGCATGTAGGTGGGACTACTAGTCAACTCTAAGAAGGGCCAACCCTTCTTCCCAGTTAGTTCAAATAATAATAGCAGTAATAATCGTTATCATCATCGTCATCATCATCATCATCATCATCATATTACTATTGTAGCTTGACTTTCACCACGTTCCAGGCACTGTTCTAAGCCAGGGGTCCCCAAGCCCCAGGCTGCAAACCAGTACCAGTCCGTGGCCTGTTAGGAACTGGGCCGCGCAGCAGGTAAGTGAGCATGACCGCCTGAACTCCGCCTCCTGTCAGATCGGCGGTGGCATTAGATTCTCACAGGAGCATGAACCCTATCGTGAATTGCATACGCATGGGATCTAGGTTGAGCACTGTTTATGAGAATCTAACTAATGTCTAATAATCTGAGGGAGAAAGGTTTCATTCCCTACCCCCGTCCCGTGAAAATATTGTCTTCCACGAAACCAGTCCCTGGTGCCAAAAAGGTTGGGAACCGCTGCTCTAAGCCATCAATATACTCATATACTTGCTACAACCCTACAGAGAAACTGAGGCTTAAGGAGGTTATAGAACATTCCCAAGGTCATACAGCTAGTAAGCCATGATGTCAGGATTCAAACTCAGGCCAATCTTCTCTCTCATGGACACAACTCTGGGGTTCCTATACCTTACAGTCTGAGACAAAAGAGGTAACTAATAATATTTTTCAAAACATCCTATTTACAGGGCAGAAACAATAAAAATAGGTTCTTTGTAGGAAAGAATAATAGGAGGAAAATAGGAGGAAACCACTGCTCTCTACTACTTCCTCTAAGAACAAGGTAAATTCAGAATTGGAATTTGCCTACCAGACTCCCAGTCCAGTGCTCCTTTGTTGTGCTATGTGTGGTCGGAAGAGTGAGGAAGTATCACAATGGAAACTCCGACAAGATGGCAATGAATGCATCTACTGCTTCAGTCATTTGCTTCCTTCTTTAGTCATATCATACCACGTTTTGCACTCTCATTGGGATGATAATTAGAGCCATCTGTGTACTCTCATTTTATTAAGGCAATAACTAGAGTCATACCAACAGTGTTCACAGAACTAAAATAAAGACGCTTTTCTGTTTATTTCTTTTCCTTTTCATAGAACAGATACTTCTCCTTCCTTTTTTTTTTTTTTCTTTTTTACTAGCATCTTGGAAGACAACCAGTCCCAGAACCTATAAACAGTGCTTCCCTTCAGATGCGGCTTTTATCCTGATTGGTCAGAGAAAGATAGACTGTTCCCTTGCTGATAAAGGGCTTTTTGAAGACTTTTACATAACTTCTGCAATGCACTGGAAAATAACACCGAGGAAAAGGCTGGGTGTTGGGGGTGGATAATAAACTCTTACTGCTGTATGAAAAGCTACATTTTTCAGAGTAATATGGTGATTACAGATTAAAAAAACAAAATAAATTTTAATAATACCACAATGCAGAGTCATCAAATAATTGGGCATTGCTCCAGTAACTTCTGGGAGGATTTGCACCTGTTGCCTCTTTCCCCAAGGATGGAAGAGGTTGCCGGAACCAACTCTTCCTGCGAGGGTTACCTGAAGCTCGCGTAAGCATCAGCATTGGCTAGGTCATCGTCTCTTCCAGTTCTGCCACCAACCAACTCATTCCAAGAAAATGTGGGAAATAATGCCTTATCTTTAAGTAAGTCAGAAGCTGTCACACTTACAAAGAAAAATGTTTTCTGGTCAGGGTTCCCTGTGGGCATGTCCTTGCAGATGCCTTGGTGCAGCTCTGAATTTCTGGTTACAATTAACTGGCGATGAACTGAAGCTATGCTAGTTTAGATTAGGGGTTTTGAAAAAGCCTACTTGTATAATAACAGCATACCTAGTCTTAGCTTTTAGGTTCTCTTTCTTCAAAGGGAACATTCAGAGCCAGATAGAGGCAGAGGTCTGCCAGGCAGCTTCTTAGAGCAACAATCTATAGGAGGAAACTATAAGTGGGAACTCACATAACACTAAAGGAAACTGGCAATACAGCCTCAGCTATCCTGAGTAAAATGTAATTGTCTCAATACTCTTGAAATATCCATTTTGGAGTTAGAAGACAAACAACACCCCACCACACACACGCATGCACGCACACACACAAACAGACACTCGAGTATTTTGGCAATGTATACATGCTAAATAGTAATTTGTTGTCTTTAACTGAAATTCTAAAACCAAATAACGCATGGCATAATACTTAAGAGAAATGAGTGATTTTTTTATTATCCAAAATGTTAAACCCTTTAATATACCTCCCAAGGGTTGTCTGGTTCAGAAACTCACAAAAGAAAATGGAAGTGCAAACTAGAACTGCTGAAAAAAATGGAAAACAAATTTAAACATCATGAGCCAATGAAGTAAATTAAGTGACTCTAACTCTATGTAATGTTCATTACCAGATATTATTTTCCCACTCCTACTAAATAAATGTTAAGTAATTATTTAAATGATATAAATTATGTTACATTACTAACTTGCTTGGAGTGCTCACATGAAAGTCTTAATTACTCATACTTTCTCACCACCAAAAAAGAAAGAAAGAAATAAGTTGCAGGGGTTGGGGGTTAAGAAAGGAAAGGAGGGAGAGAGACAGGGAAGAAAATAATTGATTTCTGCCATTTTGGAAAACAGATTGGCAGCTTCTTAAGAAGTTAAACACGTATCAGCCGGGAGCGGTGGCTCATGCCTGTAATCCCAGCACTTTGGGAGGTCAGGGCGGGTGGATCATCTGAGGTCAAGAGTTTGAGACCAGTCTGGCCAAAATGGCGAAACTCTATCTCTACTAAAAATACAAAAATTAGCCGGGCGTGGTGGTGGGTGCCTATAATACCAGCTACTCGGGAAGCTGAGGCAGGAAGAATCCCTTGAATCTGGGGGAGACAGACGTTGCAGTGAGCCAAGCTCGCACCACTCGACTCCAGCCTGGGCAACAGAGTGAGACTCTGTCTCAAAAAAGAAAAAGAAAAAAAGTTAAACACATATCAACCATATGATCCAGCCATTCTACTCCCAGGTATTTACCTAAGAGAAAGGGAAACACATTTCAATACAAAAATTTAAACACAAATGTTCATTGTGAGGTAAGAGGAAGGGCTTGACTCAGGAGGGGGACTTGACTACAGAAATAGGGCTTGGACACTGGACTGAGTTGAGGACTAGCTAAAACACAGAATGAGGCAGAAGCAGCTTTCCATTAGACACAGCCACTAGTGTGTTACGTCAGTTTACCATCGTCATGGCAACACCCGGAAGTTACCACCCCCTTCCATGGCAACAATCCAACAGCCCAGAAGTTACAACCCATTTTCTAAAAATTGCTGCATAATCCATCCTTCAATTTGCATGTCATTAAAAGTAGATATAAATGTGAATGCAGACGTGCCTCTGGGCTGCCACTCTGGTCACATTGCCTATGGGGTATCTCTGTTCCACAAGGAGCTGTACATTTTCGACTGCCGTACACTGCCATTTCAATAAAAGTTGTTGTCTAGCACCACTGCCTTGCCCACTCTTGAACACTTTCCTGTGTGAAGCCAAGAACCCCCCCGGGCTAAGCCCCAGTATTGGGATTTGCCTGCCCTGCATCATGAGCAGTATTATTTGTAATAGGCAAAAACTACACAACCCAAATATCCTTAGCAGGTAAAAAAACTGTGGCATATTCATAAAATGGGATACTACTCAATCAAAAAAATGGAATGAACTACTCAGATGCTCAGCAACACGGATGAGTCACAAAATCATTATGCTGAGAAAAAGAAACATCAAAAAACTCACATATTGTATGATTTCATTTATACAAAATTCTAAAAAAAGCAAAGTAACATAGTGACAGAAAGGAGATTAGTGGTTACCTGGGTATGGGGTATGTGAGAAGGAGTGGAAGGAAATAATTACCAAGGGAAATTACTGGAAAACTTTTTGAGAACATGGATATGTTCACAGTCTTGATTGTGGTATGGTTTCACTGGGGTATACATATGTTGAAGCTTAGCAAATTGCATATGCTAAAGTGTGCCAATTTTGTATATGTTAATTATACCTCTCTACAACTATTTTAAAATTAATTTTTAAATTTAAAAAACAGGCCTCTGCATTTGAAAGAACATGTTCTCTATCTTGCTTTCAGTAAAAATCAGGAAGAACCTTTGGAGACCAAATTAAGTGATCCTGATCTTTTCTTTCAATGACTCAAACAGTGGTTCTCCAAATTTAGTACTCATGAGAGTATCTGAGATGTTAATTTGAAACACAGTTTCCAGGGTTTTATATAGAGGTATGCTAGAAAATATTACTGATAAAAGAATATGTAGCATCTAATTTACAAGTAATAATACATCCAATATTCTTCATTGTAAATTTCATAAATCTTACGAAATGCTTTGTTGGCTTTTGCTAAACTCTTGTATCTGTAGTCATTCTGTGGTTGCAACAGATGAACATGTATAGTTCCAACTGAATGCTGGGTAACAGTTTTGTTCACTCAGGTGAAAGGATTTCTTGAGGCCAGGAGTTCAAGATCAGCCTAGGCAACATAGCAAGGCCCTGTCTCTAAAAAAAATTTTTTTTTAAAATTTCACCAGGAATACACCTGTAGTCCTAGCTATTCAGGAGGCTGAGGCAGCAGGATAGCTACAGTCTAGGAGCTTGAGGTTACTAAGTTCATGCTGCTGCACTCCAGTCCGGATGACAGAGCAAGACCTCATCTCCTAAATAATAATAATAATTTTGTTTACATTAATGAGTAAAAATGAAACATCATTTCTTAATCTCACATGATTTATTAATGATGTGAGAGACTTCTTTGCTGAACCAGAAGATAGTTTTTGAAGATTAGGAGAATATTTCCTTAATTTTACATTATTCATCATGTAATGACCACAGGCATGACACACTTTAAGTTTAATCTACATTATTAACATTTATTTCATCATTGTCTACATAATCAACAAAGCAATAAATCAAGCCTGGTTGTATTTGACAATTCCCATGGTGTAAATATTCCCACATGGCCAATTTCAAGCTCCCAGTGCATGTGAGGTTGGGAAGAGATGCACAGTAGCACACCAGTATACAGTATCTCCACCACATGGATGTAATAGACATAACCTCAAGAGCATGGATAATAGCAAAGGGTAGTAAAGTCAATAGGAAGGGATGAGTTTTGAATACTTATTATCTTTGTTTTTAACGTAATTTATGTAATTGTGAGCTTCTACAATTTAATTTGTAATGATTTTTAGTAATGAGCTCATAAAATTCTTTGAAATTTAATAGTTGGCTCTCAGGAACTGATATAAATTGGCTCTAACACACTGCTGGCTTCAGCTCGGCCCTAAGAAATTAGGTCCTTTGGGGATGGGGCTCAGGAACCTGCATTTCTCATATCCTCTAAGATGATCCTGATATACAATACTGGTGGAGAATCTAATTGCAATTTTCTTTTTAGCTAGTGTTATGATTTGAACATTTGTATTTCCCCCAAAAATCCTGTATTGAAACATGATCCCCAGAGTGTGATGGCATTAAGAGATGTGGCACCCAAAGGGAAGGTGATTAGGTCATGAGGGCAGGGCCCTCATGAATGAATAAAATTAGTGCCTTTATAAAAGAGGTCAAGGGAGCTTGTTTGCCCCTTTCCCCATGCGAGGACACCTCTAGAAGGTACCATCTATGAACCAAAAAGCAGGCCCTCACCAGACACCAAATCTGCTGACACTTCCATCTTGGAATTCACAGTACCCAGAATTGTGAGAAATAAGTTTGTGTTGTTTGTAAGCCACCCAGTTTATGGATGTTCTTATAGCAGCCTGAACAGTCTAAGACAGTTAGTAAATAGGTATTCTTCAGAGCCAACATGTTATGTGGAAAGAATACAGGATTAAGTATTAGGAACACTAACGTTCTCGATCCAGTTCTTCCACTTAATTATATGGCCTTGGGCAAGTTACTAACCTTCTTAGTTTCCTAATTTAATAAGGAGGAAGTAGGACAAAGAAAAAGTTAGTAGATGTAATTTTAAAAGATTAACTTATATACTGAAGTGTTTGTAGGTATAATGACCTGGTACCTGTTATCTGGTGGCTATTTCTTTAGAATGCTTCGGGAAACAAAAGAAAAGAAAAAAAAGGCGGGCTGGAGATAAGTGAAAAGATTGGCAAAATGTTTTGATAATGAGAACATGGGTTCTATTATACCATTCCCTTTACTTTTGATGTTTAAAATTTCTCCATAATAACAATTTCCTAAGAAGTCACTAATAAATAATCCAGGATTCTTTTTATCTTTAAAAGGGTGTTTCACATCATCCTTGGATTTATAATTTTTTTAATGGGACAGGGGTCAAGACTTAGCATCTTCTATGAATTTGTTGCTGAGGCATCTGAATCTACTTTAAAGTCCCAGAACAAATTAATGTCTAAGCCACGATTCTAACAACAACCTTCTAACAACAATCTTCCAACCTTCCTGCATCACTTGAGCCCAGGAGTTTGAGACCAGTCTGGGCAACATGGCAAAACCCAGTTTCTATGAAAAATAGAAACAACTTTCCAAATCCCACAGCCATTTTGGTTACACCAAGTAATGTGAGGGTGCTGCTGTCCCAATGCAGTGTCAAATGGGAGCAGGGAGATGAGAAAGAGGGTGGAAATGGGGGAATTTGATGTAAACCTTCCAAATCAAACATCAGTATTTATTTAAAATACATCCTGCTTCTAATTACAATCAAAACCAGGGGCAAACATTGCTGTGGGCAATTAAAAAGTCAGTCACAGATTATCCTCTAAGATTCTGGGCTGTTGAGAAACTGCTTATATCACTCCCATTTCTACCCATCATTTCAGAATGAAAATAGAAAAAAAAAGAGTGAAATAATGCAAGTCAACAGAGTACTATATTTTCTTTACTTCAACTATGCTGGCACCTGATACAGTTTAGGAAACAGTAAGCGCTCAATAAATGTATTTGGCTAAATCTAGGTAACCCTAAACATTTTCAGCATTTCATGTGACACACGCTTTTTGAGTACCTATCATGTGCTAGACAACACTTAGAACTTTGATACTGTGGATTAATTTAGTAATGTTTATGTATCTGATTATTAATAAGTGATTATTTCAATACTACCAAAAAATTTTAGCCCTCTCCTACGTAAATTTCACAGAAAAAATTAACTCTATCAGCTTCAATTACAAGACAGATTGTTAGATTAGAATAATTTTTAAAAAGCAAGAACCAATTTTATGCTGTCTACAGGAAACTGACTTTAAAGACATTGGTTAAAAATACAAGGGTAGAAAAAGATATAAGATGCAAACTCGAACTAAAAAACTGTTGGAGTGACCATATTAACATCAGACAAAGTAGGCTTCGGAACAAGGAATATTACCAGGGATTCAGAGGGGTATTATGTAATGCTAAAGGATCAGTTTGCCAAGAAGACGTAACAATCCTAAACATGCATGCACCATACAACAGAACTTCAAAGTACATGGAGCAGAAACTAACACAACTGAAAGACAGAATAGAAAAATCCACATTCCTGGTCTCAACACAAAATCTGGGAGCTAAACCTGAGACTCTCACATTAAGCTGGGTCTTTTGAAGCAGACTAAAGTGGTCCCAGACTAGCAGCTCCCACTGGCACACATCAGAAAGTAAAACAAATTCTTTCTGAGGAAAGCTTCCATGATTTAAGACCTCAGGATTCCAACTGATTAAAGTCAACCAAATGTAAGTTCATGGTGCAAGGTCTTCAAACATATGAGGAAATAGGCCGGCATGATTAAAAGTCCAGGAAAAAATAATATGTAACCCAAAGAACTAAATTTAATATTGGAATTATCAGATATAAAATACAAAATAAATCTGTATGAATAAGCAAAAAGATTGCATAAAAGACAAAACTGAACATTGCACAAGCAATAAAATGTATCATAAATGAGCCAATAATTTATTTTAAATGAATTGATCTTGAAGATGTAATCACTTGGCTTTAAAGGCTCAATGGATGGGCAAAATGGCAATTTAGATGTAGCTAAAAAGAGAATTAGCACATATGAGGATAGATTAAAAGCTGCTGCAAGGAGAAAAAGGGAAATAAAGAATATGCCATGTATCAAGTGTCATGAATTAAAATAAATCTAACTCCAGATACAGTTTGGTGAAACTGAAAAGGAAGGATGAAAGAAGATCTTAAATGCTAAGGTAACCATATTATTTATTCTCCAAACTAGAACTTTTTTTTTTTTTGGAGTCAATGAGGGCATTCTTGATGAATATTCTAAGAAAACAAACTTAAAACAGCTGTCTTACGCAAACTTACATACCAGGTCATCCTATTAAAGCACCCAGGAAAGCCGGGCAGAGTGGCTCAGGCCTGTAATCCCAGCACTTTGGGAGGCTGAGCTGGGGGATCACTTGAGGTCAGGAGTTCGAGACTACCTTGGCCAACATGGTGAAACCCCATCCGTCTCCATCAAAAATATAAAAAATTAGCCAGGTGTGGTAGTATGTGCCTGTAATCTCAGCTACTTGGGAGGCTGAGACAGGAGAATCACTTGAACCTAAGGAGGGTGGAGGTTGCAGTGAGCCAAGAGCATGCCACTGCACTCCAGCCTGGGCGACAGAGCGATACTCCATACCAAAAAAAAAAAAAAGAAAAAAAAAAAAGCACCAGTGAGAAAAAAGATCACCTATACATACACAGAATGATCAATGGACTGTCAACAGTCTTCTTAACAGCAACAAATGGAAGCGAGAGAACGGAACTGTCAAATAATAGATAAAAAATGCAGACAGCAAACCACTATGGCCCTCGAATTATGAACTCCGAAAAACTATAATTCAAGAATAAAACTGAAAGAAAGGCATTTTCAAATAAGCAAAAACAGAATTTATCTCCAGTGAACCTTCACTAATGGTACTTCTAAAAGATGTTCAGAAATGAAAGAAAATCACAAACAAAAACCTGCGGAAGGAGCAAAGTGTGAACTATAAGAAGGAATGAGTGAACAAAGAAATAAACTGATAAACATGCGTATGTCTAAAGCACACATTACCTGTATAGAATAATAGCATCTAGTTTCATAAGTTAAGAAAAAAATGAAAACAGGCCAGGCGTGATGGTTCATGTCTGTAATCCCAGCACTTTGGGAGGCCAAGGCACTGGATCACTTGGGCGCAGGAGTTTGAGACCAGTCTGGGCAACATGGCAAAACCCAGTTTCTATGAAAAATAGAAAAATTAGCCCATTGTGGTGGTGCACGCCTGTAGTCTCAGCTACTTGGGAGGATGAGGCAGGAGGATCACTTGAGTCCAAGAGTTCAAGCAAGGCTGTAGTAAGCTGTGATCACACCACTGCACTCCAGCCTGGTCAACAGAGAAAGATCTGTATTTAAATTTAAAAAAAAAAAAAAAGAAAAACAGCTGGGTGCAGTGATGCATACCTATGAGCCCAGCTACTTGGGAGGCTGAGGCAGGAGGATCCCTTAAGTCCAGGAGTCAGAATCTAGCCTGAGCAATATAGTTAAAACAATATAATTAAAACAAAACACTAGACAACAGTACCATGTAAGTTGGGAAAGGGTGATCACAACAATGTTTGTTAAACCTCTTATATGATCCTGGGAAAGATGCTGATTAACTTTAGATTAGAAGATGTACCGTAAAACTAGAGATCATTATGTTGAGTGAAATAAGCCAGGCACAGAAAGACAAACATCACTGTTCTCACTTATTTGTGGGATCTAAAAGCCAAAACAATTGAACTCATGGACGTAAAGAGTAGAAGGATAGTAGCCAGAGGCTGGGAAGGGTAATGGGGGGATGGTTAATGAGCACCAAAAAAATAGAATGAATAAGACCTACTATTTGATAACATAACAGGATGACTATAGTCAATAATAATTGTACATTTAAAAAACGACGAGTATAATTGGATTGTTTATAACTCAAAGGATAAACGCTTGAGGGTATGGACACTCCATTCTCCATGATGTGCTTATTTCGCATTTCATGCCTGTATCAAAACATCTCATGTGTCCCATAAATACATATACCTACTATGTACCCACAAACATTAAAAAAAAAAAATTTGGCTGGGTGCAGTGGTTCACACCTGTAATCCCAGTACTTTGGGAGGCCAAGGTAGGTGGATCACGAGGTCAGGAGATCAAGACCATCCTGGCTAACATGATGAAATCTGGTCTCTACTAAAAATACAAAAAAAAAAAAAAAAAAAAAAAAAAAAGCATGGGTGTGGTGGTGGACGCCTGTAGTCCCAGTTACTCGGGAGGCTGAGGCAGGAGAATGGCATGAACCCAGGAGGCGGAGCTTGCAGTGAGCCGAGATCATACCACTGCACTCCAGCCTGGGTGACACAGCGAGACTCCGTCTCAAAAAAAAAAAAAAAAGAAAAAGAAAAGTTTAAAAGACGTATGGTAAAATCCTAAAGGTAACCACTAAAATAAAAGAAATACAGTAGAGAACTTATGAATCCATGGACAAGGTAAGAAGGAAGAAAAAGAAAACTCAATTTAGAAAAAGCAAGAACAGCAACAATTCAATGTGACAATATTAAGTATCGGCAAGATAGAATACTGTTAAAATTTTATACTGCTGTGGAAAAACTTTTTGGCGTTATCTTGCTAGAGAAAAATACGTATACTCAACAACCCAGCAGCACCACTCTCGCATATAGAGAAGAAAATCTTAGGTATATGTGGATAGAAACTAAAATGTTTTAGCAGCATTGTTCATAACATTAAAAACTAGATACAATCCTGTATTCACTTATTGGAGCTGCCATAACAAAATGCCACAGGCTGAGTGGCTTAAACAACAGAAATGGAGTTTCTCACTGGTTGGGAGGGTAGAAGTCCTGGATCAAGATGGCGGCAGGAGCCTTTGCCTGGGGCCTCTCTCCTTGGCTTGTAGATGGCTGCCTTCTCGCTGTGTTCTCACAGGGTTTTTCCTCTACGTGCGAATCCTGGTGTCTCCGTGAATCTCAATGTCCTCTTCTTACAAGGCTACCAGTCAGATTAGATTAGGGCCCAGCCTAATGCCTTATTCTGCCTTAACTTTTCGAAGGTCCCATCTCCAATACAGTCACATTCTATGGTCTGGGAGGGTTACAGCTGCAACATACACATTTTTGGGGAACACAATTTAGCCTCTAATAGACCCAAATGTGTACATAATATGCATAATAAACAGGAATACATAACCAAATTTTGGAATAAGTAGTCAAAGGAATGTTATGCAGCAGTAACATGAATGAATTACATGTGATAAAATGGAAAATATTGAGTAAGAAAAGCAAATTACAAAAGACTACCTCCATTCTAATACCATTTTTACATGGGAAAAGAAAAGCAAAACTAAACAGCATGCAATTTAGTGATATATATAGATGATACCACTATTTTTATAAGGCATGGGAATAATAAAGCTAAAGTTCAAGACAGTGGTTACCTCTTGGGGAGATGGAAACCTACAGTGTTGGTAATGTCTAAGTCATAAGTTGGGTGGCAGGCTATGGATATTCATTTAATGCATCATTACTAATATCTACTTATATCTTCATATACATATTTATATCTGATATGTATATCATTACGTATTATTTTTGTATGTATCAAATATAATGATATAAGGTATTAAAAAGACCTTTTATGGAGGAGAACTGGGGACGTGTTGGTTTTACCATTTAGAAAAAAAGTGCAGCTTACTGCCGGCGCTCATTTAATTTTACATAAACACGCTCTTTGAGGCTGAAGTAAATCTGATTTTCAATGTGAAAATAAAATATAAAAACAGTTCTTGGAGTTATTTCTCAACAGAATGAACATTAGAATCATCTGAACGTCTATTTTGGAAAAAAATCAGATTCATTAAATGAATCTTCCTTCATTTAGCCAACAACTTTTCCAGAACCATGTTAACATCAAATGTAGGAATTCTACGTTTTCTAGGATTTGAAATTTTCAGCGATTGAAAATTACTATATCTTGTAAATGGAAATACCACTACGAAAAGCAGAATGCTATAAATAAAATGATGTCTTTTGTTTCCAAAGTTGATACACTAGAGCAATGGGAAAAGAACAACAAAAGTGAGATAGTTCCTGACAAATTAAAAGCGAGGTAGTTCCTATCAGAGTTATGCTGGGCAAACGCCGTTAGCAAGGACTATCAGAGCAAACAGCAAAAAGTACAAAGTTTCCGTTGGGCAGGATGAATAAGTTCTGAAGATCTATTGTATAGCATGGTACTTATAATAATAATGCATTGTATACTTGAAAATTGC
Source organism: Theropithecus gelada (assembly GCF_003255815.1). Taxonomy (NCBI): domain Eukaryota; kingdom Metazoa; phylum Chordata; class Mammalia; order Primates; family Cercopithecidae; genus Theropithecus; species Theropithecus gelada. The sequence goes on from NC_037676.1 coordinate 18,358,554, forward strand.
TGAGAGATTAGATCTTAAATGTTCTTACCACAAGAAAATGATAAGCATGTGAGGTGATGGATATATTAATTAGTTTGATTTAATCATTTCACAATGCATACATATTTCAAAGCATCACACTGTACACCATTTTTAGTTGTCAATCATACCTTAATAAAGCTGAGGGAGTACCAGGCATGGTGGTTCACCACCATAATCAGCTACTCCAGACAATGAGGTGAGAGGATCACTTGAGGCCAGGAGTTCGAGACTAGCCTGGGCAACATAGCGAGACCCCTGTCTCCTAAAAAGATTTTTTTTTTTTTTTTATCAGCCAGGTGTGGTGGTCCACACCTGCAGTCCTGCATACCCAGAAAGCTAAGGCAGGAGGATCCCCTGAGCATAGGAACTCAAGGTTACAGTGAGCTACGATCACACCACTGCACTCTACCCGGGTGACAGAGGGAGACCTCATCTCAAAAAATAAAAATTTAAAAAAAGCTGAGAGGGTAATACCTCTTATGACAACATATTTTTATGTAGACCTCTTTGTGAATGGATGTTAACTCATTTATACTACTGTACACTTGTCCTAATTTTATATTTTGAATAATTTAGGGGTGGGTGTGGAATTAGAGGAAGTCTTTGTAGAGAATAGAATGTGTCTCTGGTACCTGATTATCCATATACCAGACTTTCTTCCTTCTGCAGTTCAAATATAGTATACTTGTAATTTCATCTCATGATTATAGTAATAGCATAGTCAAAATCTATCTGAGACTTCTTATCCTTGTAAATTAATACTTGTGATAGTGTAAGCATATCAATGACTTTCTTTAGAGCTGGTTTCTCTACCTCAGCATTACTGACCATTCAGGGCAATGATTCTTTGTTGTGGATGACAGTCCTATACCAGCATAGAATGTTTAGCAGCATCTCTGACCTTTCCACCACTAGATGTCAGTAGCACACCCCTCACCCCCCCACCCCCAGTCAAGACAATCAAAAAAACGTCTCCTGAAGTTGACAAATGCCCCTTGGGACAAAATCAGTATTCTAGAGAATTTCTGATTCAAATAACCCTTAGAGACTCTATACTGAAATTATTTTTTCATAGCTCATTCTACTTTTCTATCTTGCTAAATAAGTTCATGCTTTGTCCTTAATGTAAAGATCTTAGTTTGGGGTCATCAAAACAGTGCTGACCACATTATCACATAGAAACACTAGCGATAAATAAATTTTATATTTTTCTTAATGTTTCACTCCACAAAATACTCTGGATATAGACTGAGGAGAAGGTACCTGAACTGCTGTGTGTTGTCCTGATAATGAACTTTAATTTTAACCTTCCATAGCTGTGAACAGATCCATGCTTTTACTTACACTTTCCCAATTATGTTATGGGGACTACAAAATATTACACTGAAAGCTTTCTTTCTAATTTTTATATAAAGCTCTTTATATATTTAATTAGCATTATTTCTTAGAATGTATTTATCAACAATAAAAGTATTGGCTCAAGATTAAGAATAGTTGTAGAGCTCTTGAATGTACTGCCATGTTGCTTTCCTGAAGGATTACACCAGTTTATACCACCATGTGAACTGGTTTGAAATCATACCATTGACCCTTCTAAACTCTACTAAGAAAATAAGATTTTCTCCATCCACCGTAAGGATACTGGCTTTCTCAATTATTTCCAATGCTTTCCAATTTCTAGAAACTATTACTGTTATGATCAAAGGTAAAAGCCTTGTTTTGCAGTTTTTGACTTTACATCTATTGATTGACAGTTATCTGTTGTCTAGGCCTTAAAAAACTACCAAAAAAAATTGAATTGGGTTTGTATCTATACATATTCAAGTGACAGGTAAGTGCAGAAATAAAACAATGGGTTAATAAATTAAATAGATAATGAATTATGCAAATGCTATCCTTCTTAGTTCATCACTTGGACAGTGATGGCATCCACGGATGTGACACATCTAATCTCATTCCTAAAACAGAAATGCCACATTCGGATACAATTGCATCCAAGTCAGATTAGGTCTTACTGTGATGCCTGGAAATTTCCTGTATTGGAAACACTGCAAAATTCAAACTAAAAGCCAGCCTTTCATACTGACTCATGACACCAACAAAAGCACTTTATTTTGTGATGTAAGATACTTGAGAATTTTGGTTCCAAACTTTTTGTTCCAAGATTGTCCTCCTGAGTTATAAACTACACGAATTTAAGAACAAGAAGTTTAAGTTCAATAATTTTCCCTTAAAATTTATTTCAAGCTCTTATCATAATATAAGTATAACAGGAAAAATGAATAGGCATTACTACTGCTTCTATAGAAATAAAAATGGTAAGAGAATACCATAAACAATTGTATGCCAACAAATTGAATAACAGAGATGAAGTGGAGAAATTCTTCTAAATACATAATCTACCAAAACTGAGTCATGAAGAAATAGAAAATCTGAATAGACATATAGATACAAAGGAGATTGAATTGGTAATCGTAAATATTACATACACAAAAACCCAGGACCACATGGCTTCACTGGTGAATTCTACCAAACATTTAAGAAGAATTAACACCAATCTTTCTTAAACTCTTTCAGAAAAGTTAAGAAAAGGAAACATTTCCTAACTATAAGGCCAGTGTTACCCTGTTGCCAAAGCCAGACAAAGACACTACAAAATTCTAAGGACTTTTTTTCAGAAATACAAAAATCCAACTTGAAATTCATATGGAATCTCATGGGATACCAAAGAGCCAAAACAAGCTTGAAAAAGAACAAAGTTGGAGTTCTAACACTTTCTTTTACAAAACTTACTATGAAATCTCAGTAATTAATCCAGTGTGGTACTGGCATAAAAATATACATGTAAACCAATGGAATAAAACCTAGAGCCCAGGAAAAATCTTATAAATGTAGTCAGTTGATTTTTTGACAAGAATGCCTTATTATTCAATAAGGAAAAGACAGTTTTTTTCAACAAATAATGCTGGGAAACCTGGATATCCACATGCAAAAGAATGAAGTTGGACCCTTACTTTACATCATACACAAAAATTAACTCAATATGCATCAAACACCTAAAGCTAAGAGTGAAAACTATAAAACTCTTAGAAGAAAATCTTCATGACTTGGATTTGGTGATGACTTCTTGGCTGTAACACCGAAATCACAGGCAACAAACAAAAATAATAATAAAATAGACTTCAAATTTTAAGACTTTTGCACTTCGAAGGACGTCATCAAAAGAATAAGAAGATAACTCGCTGAATGGAAGAAAATATTTGCAAATCATGTACCTGATAAAGGATTAATATCTGCAATGTATAAAGAACTTCTATAACTCAACAACAAACCAGACAACCCAATTCACAAAGCGGTGAGGGACTCGAACAGACATTTTCCCAAGAAAAATACATAGTGGCTAATAAGCAATGAAAAGATGTTTAACATCATTAGTCATTAAGTAAATGCAAGTCAAAATATTGGCCAGCATATGGAGAAAATGGAATTCTTGTGCATTGCTAGTGCGAATATAAAGCAAAAAAAAAAAAAAGAAAAAGTTACTTGCTCCTCAAAGAGTTAAACATAGAATTACCATATGATCCAGCAATTCCACTCTCAGATATATACCCCAAAGAAGTGAGAATAGTCAATAAACTAGGTATTGATGGAACATATCTCCAAATAACAAGAACTATTTAAGACAAACCCACAGCCAATATCATACTGAATGGGCAAAAGCTTGACGCATTTCCTTTGCAAACTGGCATAAGACAAGGATGCCCTCTCTCACCACTGCTATTCAACAAATTATTGGAAATTCTGGCCAGGGGAATCAAACAAGAGAAAGAAATAAAGGATATTCAAATAGGAAGAGAGGAAGTCAAATTGTCTGTTTGCAGATTACATGATTGTATATTTAGAAAATCCCATCATCTCAATCCAAAAACTTCTTAAGCTGACAAGTAACTTCAGCAAAGTCTCAGGATACAAAATCAATGTGCAAAAATCACAAGCATTCCTATACACCAACAACAGACAAGCAGAGAGTCAAATCATAAGTGAACTCACATTCACAATTGCTACAAAGAGAAAAAAAGACCTAGGAATACAGCTAATGTGAAGGACCTCTTCAAGGACAACTACAAACCACTGCTCAAGGAAATAAGAGAGGACACAAACAAATGGAAAAACATTCCATCTTCATGGATAGGAAGAATTAATATCATGAAAGTGGCCATACTGCCCAAAATAATTTATAGATTCAATGCTATTCCCATCAAACTATCATTGACAGTCTTTACAGAATTAGAAAAAAACTATTTTAAATTGCATATGGAACCAAAAAAGAGCCCATATAGCCAAGACAATTGTAAATAAAAAGAACAAAGCTGGAGGCATCATGCCACCTGACTTCAAACTATACTACAAGGCTACAGTAACCAAAACAGCATGGTACTGGTACCAAAACAGATATATAGACCAGTGGAACAGAACAGAGGTCTCAGAAATAATACCACACATCTACAACCATCTGATCTTTGACAAACTTGACAAAAACAAGCAATGGAGAAAGGATCTCCTATTCAATAAATTGTACTGGGAAAATTGACTAGCCATATGCAGAAAAATGAAACTGGATCCCTTCCTTACACCTTATACAAAAATTTACTCAAGGTGGATTAAAGACTTAAATGTAAAACCCAAAACCATAAAAACCCCAGAAGAAAACCTAACCAACACCATTCAGGACATAGGCATGGGCAAAGACTTCATGATGACACCACCAAAAGCAATGGCAACAAAAGCCAAAATTGACAAATGGGATTTAATTAAACTAAAGAGCTTCTGCACAGCAAAAGAAATGAGCATCAGAGTGAAAAGGCAACCTACAGAATGGGAGAAAATTTTTGCAATCTACCCAGCTGACAAAGCTCTAATATCCAGAATCTACAAGGAACGTAACAAATTTACAAGAAAAAAACAAACGATCCTATCAAAAAGTGGTCAAAGGATATGAACAGACAACTTCTTAAAAAAAAGACACTGTCTGGGCACAGTGGCTCATGCCTGAAATCTCAGCACTTTGGGAGGCTGGGGAGGGCAGATCACAAGGTCAGGAGTTCGAGATCAGCCTGGCCAGCATGGTGAAACCCCGTCTCTACTAAAAATACAAAAAGTTATCTGGGCATGGTGGTGCATGCCTGTAATCCCAGCTACTCAGGAGGCTGAGGCAGGAGAATCACTCAAACACAGAAGGCAGAGGTTGCAGTGAGCTGAGATTGTGCTACTGCACTCCAGCCTGGGTAACAGAGCAAGACTCTGTCTCAAAAAAAAAAAAAAAAAAAAAAAAAAAAAGACATTTATGTGGCCAAACATATGAAAAAAAGCTCAACATCATTGATCTTTAGAGAAATGCAAATCAAAACCACAATGAGATAACATCTGATGCCATTAAGAATGGTGATGATTAAAAAGTCAAGAAACAATAGATGCTGGCAAGGCTGTGGAGAAATAGGAACGCTTTTACACTGTTGGTGGGAATGTAAATTAGTTCAACCACTGTGGAAAACGGTGTGGCGATTCCTCAAGCATCTAGGACCAGAAATACCATTTGACCCAGCAATCCCATTACTGGGTATATACCCAAAGGAATATGAATCATTCTACTATAAAGATACATGCACACACATGTTTATTGCAGCACCATTTACAATAGCAAAGACTTGGAACCAACCCAAATGTCCATCAATAATAGACTGGATAAAGAAAGTGTGATACATATACATGATGGAATACTATGCAGCCATAAAAGGGAATGAGATCATGTTCTTTGCAGGGACATGGATGAAGCTGGAAACCATCATCCTCAGTAAATTAACACAGGAAGGGAAAAACCAGATACCACATGTTCCCACTTGTAAGTGGGAGTTGAACAATGAGAACACATGGACACAGGGAGGGGAACAACACATGACAGGGCCTGTTGGGGGCTAGGAGGCAAGGGGAGGGAGAGCATTAGGACAAATAGCTAATCCATGCAGGGCTTAAAACCTAGATAATGGATTGATAGATGCAGCAAACCACCATGGCACACATATACCTACGTAACAAACCTGCACATTCTGCACATGTATCCTGGAACTTAAATGTTTAAAAAAGAATTGAGAACAATGACTCAAACAGATACTCAGTGTTCATTGTAGCGTTATTTGCAATAGCCAAAAGGTGGAAACATCTTTTGTGCTTATCAATGGATGAAAGGATAAACAAAATATGGTGTATACACAAAATGGAATATTATTCAGCCATAAAAGAAATGAAATTGTGATACCTGCTACTACATGAATGAACCGTGAAAACATGAAGCTAAGTGAAATAAACAGACACTAAGGGGCAAATATTGTATGATTGAACTCACAGGAGGCACATAGAATAGGGAAATACAGAGAGACGAAAGTAGAACAGAGGTTACTAGGGCCTAAGAAGGAGGGAACGGGGAGCTACTTCTTTAATGGTACATTTTCTGTTTAGGATATTGAAAAGCTTCTTGAGATGGATGATGGTGAAGGCTGTACAACATTGTGAATATACTTAATGCCCCTGAACACTACACTTAAAATGGTCAATGTGGTAAATTTTTTGTTACATATATTTACCACAATTAAAAAATAAGATAATTTGAGATGTTAGCTGTACAGCTAGGCAGAGTTGAAATCAAGTTGAAATGTTGAAATCAAGTTTTTAATCAATGAACCAAAATGTGAAAATCTAAACACTCCTAATTCAATTGGCTGCAGTTACACTCTGCTCTTACATGATTTAGATACTCTACATGAAACTTTTACATGGCAATATTTAGATACCCATTCGTTAAGAGAAAAAGATGTATTCTGAATTAGAAAACAAGAAGCTCTAACTCGGCCGGGCGCGGTGGCTCACGCCTGTAATCCCAGCACTTTGGGAGGCCGAGGCGGGCGGATCACAAGGTCAGGAGATCGAGACCACGGTGAAACCTCGTCTCTACTAAAAATACAAAAAATTAGCCGGGCGCGGTTGTGGGCGCCTGTAGTCCCAGCTACTCGGGAGGCTGAGGCAGGAGAATGGCGGGAACCCGGGAGGCGGAGCTTGCAGTGAGCTGAGATCCGGCCACTGCACTCCAGCCTGGGCGACAGAGCGAGACTCTGTCTCAAAAAA